>NC_141806.1:14082596-14382596 GCF_057944985.1 Cucurbita pepo subsp. pepo | reverse complement strand
TCAACAAATTTATTTGAATACATTTAATCTGTTTTGAGAACTTTTTAATCTCCGTTTTACTATTTGAGCTCTTAATTTGATGAAATTAAATGATAAACTTGAATATATATGTGACAATTTAATATCATAAATTGAATACTTAAAATTAAGAAAGGATGCATACCAAATTTACAATCAAAGTAATTTCAAAGTAATTTCAGATAATCGCACTGTAGTTGGAAAATTCCAAATAGCCATCTTTAGGTCGCTGCTTTGAAGCCGTTAGGTCGGACTCTCCTTATTTACTTATTGTAATATACATGCTTTAATACATTTTAAAATTTATACTCGTATATTAAAAATTACTAAAACTTTATGTCAATAAACTTTACACGTTTTGATAATAATGGGTCAATGGCCGACCTTAGCTCAGATGGTAGAGCGGAGGACTGTAGTTGGAAAATCCCAAATAGTCATCCTTAGGTCGTTGGTTTGAATCCGGCAGGTCGGAATCTCCTTAATTTATATGCTTTAATATATTTTAATATTTATATTCATATATTAAAATTTACTAAAAAATTATGTCAATAAACTTTACCCATTTTGATAATAATGGGTCAATGGCCGACCTTAACTTATATGGTAGAACACTGTAGTTGGAAAATTACAAATAGTCATCCTTAGGTCACTGGTTCGAATCCGATAGGTCGGACTCTCCTTATTTTATTTTACATGCTTTAATACATTTCAATATTTACACTTATATATTAAAATTTACTAAATAATTATGTCAATAAACTTTTCGCATTTTGATAATAATGGGTCAATGACCGACCTTAGCTCAGATGGTAGAGCGGAGGACTGTAGTTGGAAAAATCAAATAGTCATCCTTAGGTCGCTGGTTCAAATCCGGCAGGTTGGACTCCCTTCGTTTACTTATTGTAATTTACATGCTTTAATACATTTTAATATATATTAAAATGTATTAAAAAATTATGTCAATAAACTTTTCGCATTTTGATAATAATGGGTCAATGACCAACCTTAGCTCAGATGGTAGAGCGGAGGACTGTAGTTGGAAAAACCCAATAGTCATCCTTAGGTCGTTGGTTCGAATCCGGCAGGTTGGAGTCTCTTTGTTTTTACTTATTGTAATTTACATGCTTTAATACATTTTAATATTTATACTCGTATATTAAAATTTACTAAAAAATTATGTCTTAATGGGTGATCTTAGCTCAGATGGTAGAGCGGAAGACTGTAGTTGGAAAAACCCAAATAGTCATCTTTAGCTGGTTTGAGTCTGGAAGGTTGGAATCTCCTTAATATATTTATTCTAATTTATATGCTTTAATACATTTTAATATTTATATTTATATATTAAAATTTACTAAAAAAATTATGTCAATAAACTTTACACATTTTGATAATAATGGATGAATGGCCGACCTTAGCTCAGATGGTAGAGCGGGGTCGCCGGTTCGAATCCGGCAGGTCGGACTCTCCTTATTCACTTCGAAAGTTATATACTTATTTACTTATTTTTGTAAATTGGTAATTTAAAAATAGTTCATGAGGTGAAATTTAGTAATTTAATTATTTACTTTTACTAAAGTAAAAAAGGGGAATAAAAATTAACGAGGCCGACAGTAGACGTGCATCCAGCTCATTTTGTGGAAAGTGTGGGTCATTTATTACGAACTGTACACCCATCGTTCCATCGGTTTGACTGGAAATTCCCACGTGGCGGAAAATTTAGACAAGAGGTAAAGAATGTCAGGTAACGGACTGGTAATATTATCATCTTCGTACACCTTGAGATCTAGCCCTAGATTTGGTGGGCTCGTTCCTCTACACCCGTTACCACAAACCCACTCCCACTCAAACCCAACCACGTCATCACCCTATTTTAAATTTCTCTGTTTTTTTTTATTTATTAAAAAACAATAAAATGTGTAAAATATTAAAAAAAAATTAGGTGAGATTTTATATCTTGCACAATCTTCCAGCAAAAATCCACTGCCCGAGAACACGGAAAGCCGGTGCGAACGACCGCAGAGAATCATCACCCCCGAGAGGGACGAAATTTGGCTCCATGCTCACGTTAAGTCGTGATCGGCGTAGAATAATGGATAAAAAGGGGAGACTGATAACGTGCGCGAATGGGAATGTGGGGCCAGGGAAAAAGACCAGGGGCAGGTGTTGTCAATTCAAATGTCTCTTTTCGGTGTACTCGAAGAGATAATATTTTAAAATAAAAAAAATAAAATAAAAAAAAAAGAAAAAAACAAATTAGGTCAGAAATGGCCATTCATTCATCTCTTCAACTTCGCCAGGTACACGTGGCCACGCGAATCATCTCAGCATTAACACGTCATATCATATCGTCTCACGATATTTTGAGATCTCGAGATTTAAATCTCGGTTCTCGTGTCAATGGTTTTTGATTCCTCCCGTTACACGAAGTTTGACAAATTGTCACGAGCTTTTGTCCGTTGGAAAGATGCCGTGCATTTAATATCGCCTAAAGTACAAAAATCAAAACATTTTCCAAATAAATAAATAATTTATTTTTTAAAATTAAAACATTTTCCTTTTTTTTTTTAATTAATATTTAATCTTTACGACAATAAGGGTCTTGACGTTTTTCCTCGACATAACCACGTTACCTACTTACTTGCTTGACGTGATTCTAAGACTGAAGACTATTCCAACAATTCAACACAAAATCTTTTAGTACATCTTTTATCACTCACGTATTTTCTTGAAAATTTCTCGAAAAAAGAAGGTGCACCTGATCATCTTATTCTCAGGGTCATTCCAAGTCAGACTTGGTCATGAACCATTTATTTATTTTCATTTACCCGAATGTCACGTACCTGCGAGCTTCCATTATTGTTCTTCTATGAATAAGAATCAACGACCCGTATCTTTTGAATTAGATAGAAGAGTCGTAAGCTTAAACGTGCATTCGATTGGATTGATCTCGGGTATGTTTATTTATGGTTTAGATGTATTTAATAAGAATGTCCTTGGGTGAATGTTGTGGGAGGGCAAAGAAGAAAGAAAGAGGTGCATTGAGCATGTGATGTTGGGACTTAAAAAGTGGGAATTTTGTACTTAGAGAAAGCATGGTGATGAACAAGTACATGAGCTTTGTTTGCTAACGAGGAAAGAAGCACAGTGACCCATTATTTGGCCTACACTGTCCAATCTCTTCCACCATATCTCTCAATTTTTGCATTTATTAAGGTTTCTAGCTGTGTTTTTTTCATGTTACAGACATTAAATTTGGTTGTTTTGTTTGATTTAAACAGTCTGGTAAGCTAAGCGTTTTAAATAATGTTTGATAACTATTAATAATTGATCACGACACGTAGGTTTGTTATGCTAAAATTATGTACAATCGACTATCGTGCTTGTAAGTTGATTGATATAAAAATATGTTGTTATCAAGTGTATTAAATAGTGTTGATAACTATAAATAATTCATTACGGCACGTGGGATATACTAAAATGATTTACTTTTATATTTGTAAATCGTTCGATATGATAATATTTCATGTTAGCGAGTTCTTTAAACAGTGTTGGTAAGCATAAATAATTGATCACAATGTGTGGGTTTGAGGTTGACTTGGGGAAGGTTGAGGACGGAGTCCGTTCTCTTCATCCAACTCACTTAGACCTCCATTCGACATTCTTTGTTGATGAATTGTCCAAACTAAAATAGATGCATAGCTCGTTTATTGCTTATGTCCCCCGATAGGGGAAGGTACATGTATGCGCTCGTATTCAAATTTCGAGCTTCCAACAATAGAGTCAAATCTGAACTATTTATAACAAAATCGAGTTCTTTTTCTCGGCAGATTACCTATTCCACTCAAAATACAATTCCATCGTTGAATTACGTATATCAACACGTAAAATTACTCTTCAATTGTATGAACGAGTATGAACCTACCCAATTTTACAGTAACTAGAAAAAGAAAACCCGTTCGAAACCCTAATTTTGAGTTTTTGCCTAGTTGTAACAATGAATTCAACAATTAAAACTTACCCTTAGGACAATTGATGATATGTACATGCTTTAATGATTCCATTAATTATCGAGTTGCCATTGCACGGTTGAGAAGACACTACTCAAATTATAGAGTGCTAGCTCAACTTCCATTTCTTTTCCTCCACATTAATTTTCACCTCCCGTATCATCATCCTTCTCATCCATTTTATTCCACGAGCTTACCCTAAAGTGAACACTATTATTATATCATCTTCGATATATGAGATTCCCTTATTATTCTCTCGAGAGTTCATTGAGGCACAGTGACTAACAGAATATCTAAAAGTAAAACACTGTCTTAATGCGTATGCTACGAATGCAATACCAAATCTAGAAGAACGATTCTAAATAGTTATCGATCAAAACATAGTTCATTAGATGAAACCTGACGTGAAAATAAAAAAAATGTAAAAATAGAAGTAATGGGGAATCTTAAGAAGGAGCATCCCGAGATATTTCCGTGGTAGGAGCAAGAAAACAGGCTAGCTTTTGCCTAACCCCACAACACCATTTCCACTATTTTTTTATCCCTTCTCTATTCCTCATTTCCTCTATATAATTTTAATGCCCTTTCCCTTTCCTTTCAACTTCAACCCTTTTTCTCCATGCCTCTTCTCCTATCTCTTCTCTTCTATCACCTCCTTTCCTCTTTTATCACCTCCCATGGAGCTCTAGGGCTCAAACGGGTTATCTTTTTCCTTCCATGGTCTTTGACCACCTTCGGCTCTTTCTCGTATCAAGCTAAGTCCATATGATCTCAACTGGGTTTTTGGGGTTCTTTCATGGGTTCTTCTTACTTTTTTGAAACATGGAGCTTATTTGCTTAAATGGGTCATTTTTTTCTTATGAGTTTCTTGACCAAGTTCGATTTTTTCCTCATGCTAAGCTAAATCCATTTGATCTTAACTGGGTTTTTGGTTTTCTTTAATGGGTTCTTTTTAGATTTTTGATACATGGAGCTTATTTGCATAAACGGGTCGTTATTTTCTTATTTAGTTCTTGACCAAGTTCGGTTGTTTCTCATATGAAGCTAAATCCACTTGATCTTAATTGGGTTTTTGGATTTCTTATCTGGGTTGTTCTTAGATTTTTGAAATATGGAGAGTCTGGTGTAAAGATCTGATCTTTTTATGGTAGTAATTAGGGTTAAAGGCAGAGCTCCTTGAAGTCCAATAGAGGGTTATGGCAGGGTGATTGAGCTGCTGAACTATGGATCCCACAGCCCCTATTTGATTGAGCTTCTCATAGGCCTGTGGCTTGCATATCTCAGGAGCTTCATCGCCTGTTTGGTTACACCCTTGTTTGGATTGAAGGGAGCTCTACATATTCTCTCTAATAATCAATATTAACTTTTGTTTGTTCATGTTCATTCTCAGCTAACCCTTTTATGTCTTGATTTTCTCCTTTGATTTTGATAGACTTTGCTTAACTTTTGTTTTGGATTGAAGGGTTGATCTTTGCAGGTAGTGAAGGGCTGTTTTTCATGATCTGTTTTCATTAGAATGGTATGGGATCTATGGGACGTTCATTTGTTCTTTAGTGTTGGGAGTACGATGTTGTTGCTTGGTTGCTGTTTGATGTTTCTGGACATCCTTTTTAGGGCTGCAACTTTGAAGAAGATGAACTTTGAATTATTTCTTTCAAGTTTTTTTTTTTTTTTGTTAATAGTTTGGGATACAAATTCCTATACATTCATATGATGATAATACATGACAACATTATATTTGTATGCAAATTTTTGCACTTTAATTTTGAAATTTTCATTTGATCCTTATTTACTTGGAAATTGTAAAAAAAGAACTTGAAATTAATAATGTAGGTGTAGAATATTTCGGCATACATGACTTAGTTTGTGTTATTGTTTATTTAAATTAGTTGTAATATGGATTAAAAATTGATTCTACTATAAGTATATTGTTTATGATGACAGTAGTATTTTGAATTATTTCTAATTTTCTATATAATTTTAATTAAATGTTTAGTATTATTCTATATGTAATAAAGTAAGGGTTATTAGAAAATATATAATTTAATGGAAATTGAAATTTTAATATAAACACAACCTAAATTGCTTTCGAACAGCTTTATATTATGAATAATTATTGAAATATCCTTGAAATTTGTATTATATTTAAAACATATTTTAAAATTTTAAAAGTTTTAATGGGACGTTTAAAACTCAAAAAGAATTTCTAAAGTATCTCTAAAAAACCTTTAAAATTATAAAATTATTTTAAAAACTTTTGACCCTTAAATTGTTTTGAACTTTAACAACCCTTTTAAAGTTTTATTAAGATTTTAAAAATAATCTTAAAATATGAATGAACTTTTTAAGCAACATAAAATAATAAGGGAGATAACCAATGTTAATTATAAATATAATGTTTTTATTGGGAAGTGTTATATTTCAAATTTTGAAGAAAAGATCAAAGATATTAATGCATTTTTTATTGTTAAAGTGTATTTTTGAAATATTATTAAAAGTTTATTAATATTATGAGACTATATATATATATATATATATATATATATATATATATATATATATTAATTTAGCTTTAATTTTAATAATTCTTTAGTTTTCAAAGTTTGAGTTTAATAGGTCTTTGAACATAATTTATTTCTAAAAAAAATTGAAATTTGAATATTTTGTTTCATCACATAAGAATTGAAATAACATTATAATGGGGAATTCCATTAGACAACAATCTTAACTCAATTGACATTTTTATGGACGGGACCTACTCAATATAAATTTTAAATCATATGTAAGAATTTAGAGATTCAACGAAGACTATTATTAAACAAAACTAAACTTCGAACACGTAATCTAAGCAAGAGTCAATTATTGAACAAAGCAAATAATTCTCTGTGGTACCTTAGTTTATATCAAAAGAATTTGAATTGTCATCAAATATTATCCATTTGATTGACATTTTGGTAGTTCAATAATTTATCCACAAAACATTATATATATATAAACCAGAGAGTTACCCAATAACGTGGTTAGCAGAAGCAACTGTATTTCGAAAACGAGCAACCAATCTTCTCCCATAAACCCAACTCATCTTCCATATAGGCATATGCTAAGAGCAACAAAAGATGTCCGCAGTCTCTAGTTTTGAGCAGCAAAAACCATGGTTAGGATGCTCCCATTCACTATTTAAATAGTTATATACAGTATAAAGTTATATATGATAAAACTATAGTATAAAGTTATATATGATAAAACTATATACAGTAAACTGAACCATATATATAATCCTTTAGGCAGAGCTTTGAAAATGTACTTTTGATATTCTCTGTATTCTCTCTTGCTGTACATACCTGAAGTCATCAATATAAACTTTTAGCCAATATTCCTCCTTGTATTTTCTCTTTTGTTCTTTGTGTTCATCTAAATCGAGTGTTTGTATTTTCTCTCTCTTGTTCTTTGTGTTCATCTAGATCGAGTGTGTGCGTTGTTGTGCAATCCTAACACAAAAGAAAGAAAGAAAGAAAAAAAAAAAAAAAAAAAAAAAAAAAAAAAAAAAAAAAAAAAAAAAAAAAGATCAGACACATTCTTATGGTTGAGTTTTCTGTCCTTATAAACTGAGCTTTCTCATATGATGGTGAAAGGTAGAGATGGGGAGAGAAGGGAAAGGCAACACATGAGCACTTCAATGGTTCAATAGAATTCATCTCAACTCTGAGTTACACCATGAGATTACTGAAAATCAAAATTGAAACGAACACGGGTGCATGCACGTATATGGTTAACATGTGATTTTGGAGACTGGAGATAGATCCTTAGAACATAATAAGGAATAGAAAGGCAAACAAGAGATGACATCCAAAGCATACCTTATGACACTGGTAGGGAAACAGAACCATTCTCCACATTGACTTCCAAATTCAAGCCTCTGAAATCATAACCCACAGATCAGTTCTAAATATGCCAAACACGTGTGTGACTAAAAGAGATCAAATAGAAAAATGCAAGATTACTTTTTTTCTGCCTCTCTCCTTACATCCTGGATTTGACCCTCTATTTGAGAGGATGCCACTTGGATTTCAATATTTTTCTGTCAAAAGTTCCTTCCATTGTGTGGACAAAACATGAAGCTCAGATGCAGCGTTTTGCTGACCATTGCATAAAAAATCAACCAACTATTCCAAAGAATTGACCTCTAGCTTATACTAATAATATGAATTACAGGGATGTTAGTCACTTGATGGAATTTTCTTTCGCGGTTAACATTTTCCATCTTCTCATTCTGTTCTTGAGCTAATTGTTGCATTCTGACAGTAACAAGACAATATAAGTAACAATCATATATGGTCAAGTTGGTCAGATGTAGTTTCTTGCTTACTACATTAAGAAATGACATATATAAATGTGGCCAAGTGTTCTATAAAGCTAATGCCTGTCATGCAATGGTTTTTAGTTTTGATAGAAACGGCCCTTGCCTCAGATAATGTGACAACAAGCAAGTGAAAGTTGGAATGTCTAACCAAAAGAGAGACACCGACTTTTATGTTGCAGGGGCATGCAGAATCTCATTGTCATTATATCATGAAGATCCCAAATATAAAGTTCTCGGGTATTTACAATCTTAAATAACGTGAAGTGATAACCTCCTCAAACATAAAGTTTCTAGCATGGATGCAACATTCAAGGGCACCTAGGCAGGACCTTACTTGTACAGGATCTATTTTATAAGTTGTACTCCCATGTCCTTGAGTTCTAAGAAAGAGCACATAGGCATTAATGAAAGAAAGAGCCATAGACAGCAGCAAATGCATCTGGATGTTTCATTTCTTCTGACTAATGTACTCAAAAGTAAGGATTGCAATGCGTTCACCAATGTACAAAGATAAGCAATTAACAATAATAAAGTCCTTGATCAATGAATCAATGAATCAATTCAATTCAGATGAGAATAATATAGTTGCGGTGTGGAAACCCAACATTACCAACTGTGAGATCCCACATCGGTTGGGGAGTAGAACAAAATACTCTTTAACGGGTGTGGAAACCTCCCCCTAGCAGACGCGTTTTAAAACGTTAAGGGGAAGCCCGGAAGGGAAAGTCCAAATAGGACAATATCAGCCAGTGGTGACTCTAACTGTAGTCCAACACATGATGTCGTGGTATTGCAGGAATTCCAGGACCAGTATGAGTTCAAGCAGCCAACTCTAACTGTTCTCCATAAAATTAAAATTTTCGAAATACAAATCTCAAGTGCCTAGAACAATAAAAAACATATCAAAACTTCACCTCAGCACTTGATGACGTAGTAAGCATTGAGCTTTCTGAAGTGTCTGCTTCCAAGAAATACATTCTTTTTATTTGGAGCTGGCGTCTCCAATTTGTATCTTGCAACATCGAGAGGCACGGGAGGCCTCCCAGCTCTTACACGTTCATACTCTCTGGCAAGCATTGGATGATCCTGAGTCCAAACTAACTATCGTCAACATTATCCTATTTTGTAACATTTGCAAGAATTATCCTAAGTAATGGTAAAATAAATCAAAGAAGATCAAGTTGTGGATCTTATAGTCATTCTCTGGCTTCCGGATAAACAAAATTCGGCATTCTAATTCATTGATTGATTTTTAATTTGATTTTCTCGACCTTGTTTTCGAGTAAACATTATGGAGGATGTTTCAAAACAGAACCAGCAAATGAGGCTTCTATAAACAGTTCCAAATTCAGCATTAGCAACTTTCAATCAAATATATCCAGTGAAAACAATAATAATTTGTTCTTTCGAATCAGGTGGAACTATAAGTGCATAACCTAGAGGAAAACTCCGGCGGGAAAGGAAATCGGAACCTAACTTACGTCAAATTTGAACTTAGGAACAGAAGGCAAGTCTTTGAGAAAGTCGGCCGGTCTCTTGGAGCTACGCCGCATCTCTTCCTCCACTAAGCGATCGACCTCTGCTAGGGTCTACATAGTCGTCTTCGATGTAGGCCAAGGCGTCGATTACCTCCGCATCTGCAGAAACACGCCACGCTGGTTGCGGCGGTTGCGGTGGAGCTTCGAGCATTAGGAAATCCCCGTTATTGTTGTTAATCGCCATAGCCACCACAGCGAGCAACTGAGCTTAGAAGTTTCAGATTCACAGAAGCTCAAGTGCGAGAAGCTTGAGTTTCTTCAGCCGCCTCCACAGAAGAAATGGGTTTTCTCCGTTTTTTTATTTTTTTTTATTTTTTTAAATAATTTACGATTTAGTTAACATTTAAAATTATAAATTTAAATTGTATCGACATTTAATTTAATCACATAAAATTGTAAATTAAAAAAAAAACAAAAAAACAAAATACTCCAACGCAGCTCACATCACTCTAATCTAAGGATTCACTCGAGCATCGAAAAGCATTGAGCCCGACATCACATCAATATATTGAATTGTCGGGTATCTTACTCAATAGAGTATTATTCACGTTGTTCAAACTCTACATCAAATAGATTGGATATCGTACTCAATACGCTCGCATATTACTTTAGATTAGAGTTTATCCTATTTCATTGAAAGATTCATGAAAATAGATTCAATATGAAAGCTAATGAAGAACAAAAATTTTGTAGTTGAAAGATGGATATGCAAATGTAAATCTCGATGTATAGTCCAACCTCCGTTCATTGTTGTCAAGCAACGACTAAGAAAAATACCCGATGGCCTTAGCACCATCGGCGATTGCCTTCTTTTATTTTGTCGAGTATGATAGCATTTGTAGAAGTTGATTCTAGGGGTACTATGTAGTCCCTTTAAAAGGGTGAGCATTGAACTACTACTTTCTAATCAAACTACTATCTAAAAGTGACAACATGGTACTTCAACAATGGAATTGGGTTGCTCTTTTGATCGAAGATTGTATTATCGTGGCTTCTTGTTACTCACGAACTGGTTAAAGACAGGTTCTAGTCACTTTAGATACCATGTCATTGTAGTGGCACGTGAACCACCGAATAGGGGCTGTCTTCACCCATCGATGGCTTGTGGAATATAAGTGCATCCAAGCACAACACAATCAAAAGGGTCCGTAATATAATAGAACCGTTAGTGATGTTATCAAGAAAGGGTAAGAACTATCACGACCATAAAACATAGAAACACACATACATATATATATAGGATCGACACAGAGTAATTAAAACACAAACACGAGAGTGAAGAGAGGTGAAGGGAAGAAGCATAGCTGCTTAGGACTTCCCTTCGCTGTATACTCTTTCTTATTCTTACACATACTTTTATATATTATTATTATTATGCATTATAGATACATCCATACAGATGGATGATGTGGCGACGGGTGACGGGTGGGTATTGCACTCACGCTGCGGAGGCAACCTTCTTGGCAGCAGGCTCCTTCTGGGCATTGAAATAGGTAGCAGCGATGGGGAGGCCGAGTTCGAGGTGGGTTGCAAAGTGGCGAGTGTTGAAGTTGGCTCGGGTGGCTGGCTGCTCGATCATTCCAATAGGGCGCTTCTGCTTGAACAGCAACAGGATGTAGCGGTGAATTCCGATGGGTGGACAAGGCCCCGTGTACGACAAGATCTCCCTTCCTGCAACATACACCACCACACAACACAACACAACACAACACTATTATTATATGTTCTATGTTCTGTTGGGTCACATAAACAAGTGGCACAAACCCCACCTACACGTGTTCATCTTCATATTCTTCTTAACACATCAACTCCTCCTCCTACGTGTGGATGAAGTTACTAAAACTAACTAAAGGGTGTGTGTTCTTCGAATCCAAGCTACAACATTAGTGTTTTAGTCCTCGGTTCTTGAGTTCAATCAAGAATACATTTTCTTGGATGATGTTGTTGGAGTTTGTTACTAAATCTCTAAGCTTAAAATGAGGGGAAAAGAGAGAGATAAAAATAGTGGTTTTGATTTACTTTTAGAGGAAGCATGCGTAATTAATAAGCATCATATTCCTTGACAAGGATGGATGTATACATAAAGTAAGCATGCACACATGGATGCATGTATGTATGTATGTATGTATGTGTGGAACCTAACCATGCATGCCAACTTAGCTTCTTCCCAAAAAAAAAAAAAAAACAAAGGGTGTGAGCCTTTTTGTTTTTTGGTCCAAGTTGTTGTGCTTGGAAGCTTGTGAATCATGAAAAATGTAAGAAATCGATTAGAAATTTTAAATAAAAGGAAGATTTTTTTATGTTTTATACCTAAGCTCACATTTCCAGTTCCAGGGATGTCCACAACGATCCTGTTCATGACATGCAACAAACAAGCTATATAAGCAATCTCAACAAACAAGCTATATAAGCAATCTAAGATACGAAGATATAACCGTTTAAGCATGGTAGATTATAAACAAAGCAAAATTAGATATCTATGAGCAAAACTAACCAGTGCACCCACTCTCTCATGTAGGGCTCACTCGGGCTCGGAGCATCCGGGTCAACCATCACCTAGAAGCCACAAACATTCCAAATGATGGAATTAAGGACATGCATGCACAATACACGAAGCGTCTGTGGATACTTAAAAAAGACATTTCAAATTGAGGCTAAATCAAGAAAAGAAGGAGATAAAAGAGAGCGTAAGAGAGAAACCAGAGTGTAAAAGTCGGAGAGATTAAGAGAACTCATAAGGATCCTGGGAGGATCATCGGTGAGAGAAGGCCTAAGGTTGCAGCCATTAGTGACATGCTTGGAGTTGTAGTAGACCGACATGGTAGCCGAGGGCACAAACATGTCGACCACATCGCCGATGACTCGCTCCACCACCAAAGGGTCCACATAGGACGCCATGGAAAAGGACAGAAAAAGGCACTGAAATTGAAAGGGAGCTGAATTTGGTGGCGATTAGGGTGATGGGGTTTGAAGTGAAGGGGGGAAGTGGGGTTTATATAGATACAAATTTGGTAATGTCTATGGCTTTGGCGATGGAAATGGTGGTGGGATTTGTGAAGCCATGGGACATGCACAGGCTCACGTAAATAATACAGCTCCAGTATTCTACACGTGTGAGGCTGGCCTCGTGGTAGAACCACCATCCCTTTGTTTTTTCTACCCACGTGCCAGCATTACCGCCGTCAGTTACAGTTACCACCTCCTTTCAGTGTCAAATTACAAGAAAACCCGGTCTGGCTGCCTTATAAGAACCGTGGGATGAAATTGAGAGAGGGTAAACTCGTAATTTAGTTGAAGGTAGAAGGGTTAAAATTTGAAATGATCGAAAGCCTATGAAAATCACAAGGCTCGAGACTCAAGATTCAAGAATTTAACCTTATATTGATGTCCCATCATTAGATTCTTTTTCATTGTTGTGCAAAGATATCATCACCGAGTATCAAGTTAATTTTCGCAAACACCCACAAGAAAAAAGTCTCTTCAAGAACGAGTACGAATTACTCCTTCGAAGAGCAAGAGATTTACACTCAAATTATAAAATTAAAATTCAACAATTCTATTAAATATTCTTTAAAGTTCAAAGTTCATGTATGTAAATAACCCAAAGTAAAAAAAATTCTAAGCTAAAATTGCAATTTGGAAAAATTATTTAACCAAATTGACACAATGTGTGGAGTAGTTTTACCATAGGAAGCATAGTAATTATTGAAATTTCATCCCTCGGTTATTATTTTTTTTATTTTGTAAAGTTGACCCTTAAAAGAGGTAGTGTTGTAACTGATGGAGGACATGCTGGCACGTGGGTAGAAAAAACAAAGGGATGGTGGTTCTACCACGAGGCCAGCCTCACACGTGTAGAATACTGGAGCTGTATTATTTACGTGAGCCTGTGCATGTCCCATGGCTTCACAAATCCCACCACCATTTCCATCGCCAAAGCCATAGACATTACCAAATTTGTATCTATATAAACCCCACTTCCCCCCTTCACTTCAAACCCCATCACCCTAATCGCCACCAAATTCAGCTCCCTTTCAATTTCAGTGCCTTTTTCTGTCCTTTTCCATGGCGTCCTATGTGGACCCTTTGGTGGTGGAGCGAGTCATCGGCGATGTGGTCGACATGTTTGTGCCCTCGGCTACCATGTCGGTCTACTACAACTCCAAGCATGTCACTAATGGCTGCAACCTTAGGCCTTCTCTCACCGATGATCCTCCCAGGATCCTTATGAGTTCTCTTAATCTCTCCGACTTTTACACTCTGGTTTCTCTCTTACGCTCTCTTTTATCTCCTTCTTTTCTTGATTTAGCCTCAATTTGAAATGTCTTTTTTAAGTATCCACAGACGCTTCGTGTATTGTGCATGCATGTCCTTAATTCCATCATTTGGAATGTTTGTGGCTTCTAGGTGATGGTTGACCCGGATGCTCCGAGCCCGAGTGAGCCCTACATGAGAGAGTGGGTGCACTGGTTAGTTTTGCTCATAGATATCTAATTTTGCTTTGTTTATAATCTACCATGCTTAAACGGTTATATCTTCGTATCTTAGATTGCTTATATAGCTTGTTTGTTGAGATTGCTTATATAGCTTGTTTGTTGCATGTCATGAACAGGATCGTTGTGGACATCCCTGGAACTGGAAATGTGAGCTTAGGTATAAAACATAAAAAAATCTTCCTTTTATTTAAAATTTCTAATCGATTTCTTACATTTTTCATGATTCACAAGCTTCCAAGCACAACAACTTGGACCAAAAAACAAAAAGGCTCACACCCTTTGTTTTTTTTTTTTTTTTTGGGAAGAAGCTAAGTTGGCATGCATGGGTAGGTTCCACACATACATACATACATACATGCATCCATGTGTGCATGCTTACTTTATGTATACATCCATCCTTGTCAAGGAATATGATGCTTATTAATTACGCATGCTTCCTCTAAAAGTAAATCAAAACCACTATTTTTATCTCTCTCTTTTCCCCTCATTTTAAGCTTAGAGATTTAGTAACAAACTCCAACAACATCATCCAAGAAAATGTATTCTCGATTGAACTCAAGAACCGAGGACTAAAACACTAATGTTGTAGCTTGGATTCGAAGAACACACACCCTTTAGTTAGTTTTAGTAACTTCATCCACACGTAGGAGGAGGAGTTGATGTGTTAAGAAGAATATGAAGATGAACACGTGTAGGTGGGGTTTGTGCCACTTGTTTATGTGACCCAACAGAACATAGAACATATAATAGTGTTGTGTTGTGTTGTGTTGTGTGGTGGTGTATGTTGCAGGAAGGGAGATCTTGTCGTACACGGGGCCTTGTCCACCCATCGGAATTCACCGCTACATCCTGTTGCTGTTCAAGCAGAAGCGCCCTATTGGAATGATCGAGCAGCCAGCCACCCGAGCCAACTTCAACACTCGCCACTTTGCAACCCACCTCGAACTCGGCCTCCCCATCGCTGCTACCTATTTCAATGCCCAGAAGGAGCCTGCTGCCAAGAAGGTTGCCTCCGCAGCGTGAGTGCAATACCCACCCGTCACCCGTCGCCACATCATCCATCTGTATGGATGTATCTATAATGCATAATAATAATAATATATAAAAGTATGTGTAAGAATAAGAAAGAGTATACAGCGAAGGGAAGTCCTAAGCAGCTATGCTTCTTCCCTTCACCTCTCTTCACTCTCGTGTTTGTGTTTTAATTACTCTGTGTCGATCCTATATATATATGTATGTGTGTTTCTATGTTTTATGGTCGTGATAGTTCTTACCCTTTCTTGATAACATCACTAACGGTTCTATTATATTACGGACCCTTTTGATTGTGTTGTGCTTGGATGCACTTATATTCCACAAGCCATCGATGGGTGAAGACCGCCCCTATTTAGTGGTTCACGTGCCACTACAATGACATGATATCCAAAGTAACTAGAACCTCTCTTTAACTAGCCCGTGAATAACAAACTAAGTGTGTGACCAATTTTATGAGTGAAATTTGGACTTAATAAAATGACTAGAAAGTCCATTGCCGGTAGAAATTGTCCACTTTGGTCCAGTAGAAAGCCTCACAATTCTAAAACATGACCCTACTCCAATTCATGATCCTACTCCAATTAGTCCCGGTGACGAGCTCTATTATCATTACCATTTGTAACAGTCCAAGCCCTACTCCAATTAGTTCTAGTGACGGGCTCTATTACCATTTGCAACAGCCCAATCCCTACTCCAATTAGTCCGGGTGACGGGCTCTATTACCATTACCATTTGTAACAGCCCAAGCCCTACTCCAATTAGTCCTGGTGACGGGCTCTATTACCATTTGTAATAGCCCAAGCCTTACTCCAATTTGTTCTGGTGACGGGCTCTATTACCATTTGTAACAGCCCAACCCCTACTCCAATTAGTCCTGGTGACGGGCTCTATTACTATTTATAACAGCTCAAGCACACCACTAATAGATATTGTTCGCTTTGGTCCGCGGTCAGCCTCATTGTTTTAAAATGTCTCTCTCCCCTAGGGAGATGTTTCCATGTCCTTATAAGAAATGTTTCATTTCCCTCTTCAATCGATGTGAGATCTCTCTCCCAAGAGAGGTTTCCACATCCTTATAAAGAATGTTTCGTTTCTCGACGTGAGATCTCACACTAACACATAGACCCAAGACCTAGATAAATCTTTTCAAGAAAGGAATCCGCCATTAACAAGCTACGTGAAAAATTATCGAAGAGACCGCTACAACTAAGTTAACATTGACAATTTTACCCCGTTAGATAGAAACTACAATACTCAATGATTTATAGGTATCGACCTCATTGAATAATTTGTCCAAGTGCATCACTAGAATCGTACAGATGTGAGGCCAGCTCTGCTATGTTTGGGCACATGGCAGCATGAGCGGTATGAGTTTGAAGTTGAAGGCTTTAATATGGTTATGGAAGGTCCACAGATTGTTAAAGCAAAAGCCAAAGACTTGTTTGTCTGCTTGTTTGGGGCCGAACAAATGGTGACAAACTATTGTTCTTATTCCCTGCAGGATTCCCTCCATGCACTTCTTTTTCCACACACATTCATAAAATTTCTAATATATATATATATCTATATATATATATATATATATACATGTACATGCACCTCGGTATGTACGTATATCGACATCTTTCATTGTCGTTTTCGTTTTTGTTTTCGTTTTCTAGAGGAGTTACAAGTGGTAGACCAAATTTAACTTTGTAACGGTCCAAGTTCACTGCTAACAGATATTAGGCAGTTACGTATTGCTATTAGCTTTACGGTTTTAAAACGCATATGCTAAGTAGAGGTTTCCATATACTTACAAGGAATGTTTTATTTCCATCTCCAGCTAATATGAGATCTCACAGCGCTAGGAAGAGATTTCCATGGAAGGTTTCGTTCCTCTCTCCAACTAATATGAGATCTCACAATCCACTCCTTTTGAGGGCCAACGTCCTTTCTGGCACATCGCCCAGTTTCTAACATGGATACCATTAGTAACAATGATATGTAATGTGATATGAACCAAGAGACATCAATCATACAATATGCTTCAATGAAGATGTGAAAAAAATATTGTTGAAATTATCAAAAGATATTTCAATTCATGTCACGTTGAGGAAGAATGAAGTTTCATGTTATAAATTTTGGGTGGATTAATTTAGAGTAATTTAGAGTTATTGTATTTGATTGATGTATTTTAAACTTTTAATTTACTTGGTTACAATTACATCATGGTTAATTATGGTCATTAAGTATGGTTGTTACAACTCTTGGAATGGTCAGTAGTTTAATTTTGAGGTTATACAAAGCCATGCTGTATTTGTAAGGAGACTTGGAAAATACAGTAAAAGAAACCTCCGTGGAAAATATATTTAAAGGAGGCTTTTCTTTTCTTGAGCACATGGCTAAGTTTCTTCGTTGTAGTTTAGGTTGCATGTAGAATCATTTAAGCTCGACAGGATCAATCTTGCTTGCGGAGTGATTCGAATCTCAATCAAGTGTTCTTGCCTTGAGATATTTGATCAACAAGAATCATTCAAGCTAGACATGATCGATCTTGCTTGTGGAGTGATTCGAATCTCAAACAATGTTCTTGCCTTGAGATGTTCGATCAACAATGTAATTCGAATCTTACTCCCCTTGTAGTGATTCCTTATCATATCATAACGGGCCAAAGACAAAATCTGTTAGTAGTGGGCTTGGGATAAAATTATACGAACAACGAGTACAAGACCTTTCTATGGCTTGCTTTCGCTGTACCCGAGTGATTATTTGACTTTAATAACGATCAATCCTATGATGTATGGTGGAGTTAAGCTTCATCAAGTGACGGTAATCTAAATTACCGATCAAACTCACTCAAAAGTGGAAGAAGTGATAGACTTACGTTACAACTAAACGATTATTTGACTTTAACAACGATCGATCCTAAGATCTGAAACTCGAAAATAGCGTGTACCACTCGTTATGCTACAAACTACATCGAACCATATCCCAAAAAGTTTGGGAAGAATGTGTACAATGAAGATGAAAAAGCATATACCAATTTAGTTCTTTAAACTTTTAAATTTATTTATTTAATTCTTGAATTTTTAAAAATATTTTATAAGTTAAATCTAATAAGTTCGTGAATTGTTCTAGCAGAGAGGAAGATCCTTAGGAGGAGGAAGCAGAGATTTTGATTCGCCGACTCCATTTCGAACGATGAGTCCCATTGCAAGACCCCAAGAGGTATGTTCTTCAAGATGACAATGTATAAACCAAGCTCCTGGATTGTTCGCCCTGATTCTGATGGCCGCCCAGCCTCCGGTCGACACCGCTACTGTGTTTCTCTCCGGCGGATCGACGAGATTATACTTCGCCGGATCCCTGGCCACATTGAAATTCCCAAATCCTCTGCCGACAACGAAGAAATTGTGCCCATGAACATGAATTGGATGATTCTCCACATTCAAAAAACTTGTCCCCTGAAACACGATTTCCAAATCTGTCCCGTATGCAACTTCCAAAACCCTAGTTCCAAATTTTGCGTTCATGTTGTTCGTCAATGGGTTCGCACCCGTGTAATCATAAACCTTAGGAGGTTTTTCTGGAAAATCGGAAGAGTACGTCTTAGTAGCCGTGTTTCTGTAATGAGATTCCAATATGGACAAAGCCGGACGAACGAAGGATTGATTGTTCATAGAAGCAAAGAAGCTCTTCCCGTTCAAACCCTGGCAAGATTTCCCAGATGGGCAATCTTGAAGGTTGAGGCTTATAGTTATGACAACTCTTTTATGAACTGTTTTAGGAACATTACATGGGTACATAGGAGATCCAAGGCTGCGGAGTTTGTTCAAAAATGCCGTAGCAAAGGCAGTATCCTTCATTTCTGGGAGGTTTTCAGGTACTTTTGAGCTAAATTTCTTGATTTTTGTGCTGTTGTATCTCAAGAAGCCAATAGAGGTGGAATTGTTGAAGGGGAAAATTGAAGTTACATAGGGTGTGATAGCCATTGGGAACATTTGAGAGTGCTCTGGAACTTGATCTGTATTGAGCAGGAGAGTGGTGGTTTGGCCAGGAGCTATCATAATGGCTGTGGTATTGAAGGGCTTTGTGTATGCAGCATCAACTTCCACCACTGTCAATGTGTGATTGGCTATGGCGAAGAAAAGTTCATTGTTGAGTGCTGCATTGATGACTCTCAGCAGGTAAGTTTTCCCCCTTTCTACTGTTGAAATGAATGTGTCTGCATTGATTGATTGTTGTGATGATTGAAAATTATGTTTACAAATGAGAAGTTTTGGTAGTGGAAGTGTTGGATTTACCTTTGGTAGAGGAAGGATATAGAGGTCCTGGTAAGCCATTTATGGTGTAGGCATCAGAAACGTTAGGCCCTCCTCCATGTTTCAACATCTCGTTTTCAACTTCTTCCACATCTCCATTCCACCATTCACCTGTGTTTGTGAAGTAAAAACTGAAGAACTAATCATCACAGATTATAGATCATGAACTTTTATGAAAACCCATCAAACCAAAGCATCTAAAAGTACTGAAACAATGAAGGATTGGTTTGGAATGATTATTCGATAGAGAAACTTTTAAATGAAAACCCGGTTAAAAACTACGAATCCTTCTCTAGAGTTCTCGAACAAAGTACATCTTTTGTTCGACACTTGAGTCACTTTTGACTACACCTTCGTCCCCTTAATCGAGGCTCGACTTCTTCTCTGGAGCCCTCGAACAAAGTACACCCTTTTTTCGACACTTGAGTTACTTTTGACTACTCCTTCGAAGTTGACAACTTCTTTGTTCGACATTTGAGGATTATATTGACATGGCTAAGTTAAGGGCATGACTTTGATACCTGTTATAAGCCACGAACCTCCACAATGGTATGATATTGTCCACTTTGAGCATAGGCTCTCATGGCTTTGCTTTTGGTATCCCCAAAAGGCCTCATACCAATGGAGATGTATTTCTTACTTATAAACGCATGATCAACCCTTTAGTTAGCCGATGTGGGACTTATTTTCCAACAATCCTCAACAAACACTTCTTCTATGAGCTAGGGAGAAACACTAATGTTCTCTGTTTAAGAATTTTCAAAATCACTTTTGATCATTAAACCAAGTCACAATCAAATTTTGATTGGTTTGAGAAGTGTTTAAACGGGTTAAAAGCATATTTTATTCTTTCTAAAGTCATCCCAAACTCACTCGAGACTAGCGAGACTTACCAAAGAGAATAGGAATCTCAGCTTCAATGGGAGAAGAGGATAATGGGTAAGGCATGCGAGGGTAAATGATGAAGGCACCATACACAGAAGCTCGTTGCCATGAATAATGTGCATGCCACCATAGAGTCCCTCTTTGATCATTCACTGAGAACTTGTATGTGTATGATTCACCAGCTCTGATAGGACACTGTGTTATGTAAGCTGGACCATCTGCCCATCCTGTTCTTAGTTGCTTCACCCCATGCCTGCAAATCATCAGATTTGTTATGGATTGAACTTGTTTAGCTTAGAGTGGAAAAGTCAACTTTTTTATGTGTAAATTTGCTTATTTATAGGCTCATCTCGTGGAGGGAAAAGCCGAAATTGAGTTCTAAACGTGTAATGTTGTTTGGCAAAGAATGCTTTGTTCTATATTTAGAGCGTATAGCATGTTTGAAACTTACCAATGAATGGTTGTATTTTCATTCATGCAATTGTTGACCTTGATTCGAACAGTATCACCTTCATGAACTGCAATGGTTGGCCCTGGATACTGTCCATTCACAGTTAGAAGTTGCTTTGTATGGCCCAACCTTCTCACTTTCTTCCACTCCACCTTATAGGAAACAAAATCATCACACTTTTGAGTTGAAATGGCAGAGTAATGTCAATAACCACAAGGATGTTCATATGTTCTTAGAGCCAAAAAAAAAAAAAAAAAAAAAAAAAAAAAAAAACGGTTTCTTCATCGAGCTTACGTTAAACTCAAAGCGTTTAATGACAGGAGAAGCAAAGCTAAATGACACAAAACCAGCTAGGAAGATGCTTATGAATATCAACAGCATCCCACATTGCTGGCTGAGGCTCCCCATTGTCACCAAGTTAGCTAACAATCTATATACTACACAAAGTTGCACTTTTTGCTCACTTTGAACTCAAATTGTGCTGTCATTTGGCACAGTTTGTGAATCCTTTTAAAGTTGTGGGGGTTGGTGTGTGAGTGGGGTTAATTGCTGCTGATATCGTATGGGCAATGTCAATTGGTTGTTGTTTAATTATTGATATGAAGATTAGGTGCTTGGCTACTGAAATATTATTGATTCTTATTGCATTTTAACATGAAATTATCATCCTATTTACAAGCTTTGCATAAAGTTCCATATAGTTTTGTTTAATTTGTCAACTTCCTAGATATCCTCTTGTCATTTCAATCAAAGAACTTGTGAAAAAATCAAGACCCAAAATTGAATTGGGTTGGTATGAGTTTATCTTGTTGTTTGTAAAGTAATAATGTTAAGGTTATCTAAGAAATGAGCAGCCTCAGACTAGTTTGTTACAGATGGAGGCTCGGGGACGGAAGGCACATCGAGATTAATGAGGATCAATGAATCGCTAGTATAGGGCGCTTCAAGCCCGACTAGGCCTACGAAAACGATGGAGGTCGTTATGTTGACTCTTTTAAAGATGGATATGTCAAATGTGGTAGAGTCTTGTTGTCCCGTGTGAATAGGCGATCGAAGCTAACGCCCTATATAATTTAGTTTAGTGGAATAATTTTGATTTAGCACGTTTTTTAGGGAGATGTGTTTTACTTGACAAAAGATTTATGTATGATTATATTATTATTTTGCCTGTTCATGAATGTTGAAATATTGCATTAGAAAATTCAAATGGTCCAATCTTGCAAGTATATTGCATCTACTCCATTTGAAATTTGAGTTTCATTGGCCCTACAGGGTTGCCTAACCTTCTGAATAAACTTAGTAACATTGCACTGTTTGAATTCAAAATTTCCCCAAATATTATATTCTATCAACATCAATTTAAAAGATTAATCAAACCGATTCTTCTACAAATTTTTCAGCCTAACTAGCTTTGAGTCTCTACCCAGTGATTAAAAAAAAGGTGTATTTGGTCGAGTATAGCTAATATGACTTTCTTGATCAACAGTTCCTCTTCTTTCTCTCTCGACTAATGCTTGAATCACCTAAACAGTTTGAACCTTTGAACATTAGGTGGGTAGGTGAAATCTCCCAACTCTAATTGTTTTTAGGAGAGACCTTTCAGTGATTGGCTGCAAAAGAAGAATGAAATGAGAAATTTTGGTACATTTTGAAGTGGTTGTATCCTACCCTAATGAGTTGAGAATTCGCCCAAAAGGCCAAAATAACGTTAAAATATATAAAGTTCAAAAAGTGGTGGCTCTAATTTATGAAGTTTTTCCCAATGATACAGCCATAACAAAGAATGCAACCAAATAATCCCTTGGACAGCAAGTTGGAAGCCTGTAATGTATTACCTTGTTCTGACTGTGTGTGTGTATATATATATTGATATATATAGATATAGATATATAAGGAGCATTTTTTTCTATGCTGATGATCTCAGAATGTTGGAAAGCAAGTAATAGGGTGGGTAGTAGAAAATTCTTGGCAATTTCTTCTTCCTAACAGTTACAGTTTATTTTTGGTACCAAGTTTTAATGAGCTTACAAATGCTCTTTTAAACCTCTTCATTTGGAAACAATTTAGAAATACTTTGGAAAATGTGTAAATGAGACTCTCGAGAAGATAGAAGATTTCCATGCATAGTAGCTTTTGAGCATATGAGAAAAGAGACGTTCAAACGTCTCATTTACAAATTTTATGACAATCAAATGTTATTGGACTAAATAGTGTTATCCCATCAATTTAATGAAGTTGCACATAGACCGGTCTAAATACTCGATGAATACGAGATAATAAGAAAAAATCTAGTTCTCTTTCTAAAATGAGTGTTAGGGTGTTGTATTAACACATATTTTCTTTCAACATTTCAAAATATTTGGCAAACTAAAATTCAGAAAGTACTTTCTACTTCGATGGAACAAACTTTTGCATATTATTTACAAGAAAAGGGGTGTAATTCCTCTATATTTCAATAGTTCAAAGATGAGGGACAAAATCATACTCTTCTTGTTCGTTCATTAAACATAAGGGACCAAAGTGAAATTTGCCTCATCGAGCACTTTTTCTCCCAGGGAAATGGTGACCAGATCTCACCTTCTGCCTCCTGTCTTTAGCAGCTAAATATATGAACATGAAGTCAACTCTGAAGGACTGCAATCTTTTGAGTCGATTCATCAACTGCTTCACCTTTCACCTCAGAACTCGTTTCTTCCTCCTGCGAAGATTTAGAAATGCATACAAGTTGCATCAAAAGAGACAACTTTGGTACTGATGTACGTTTCCTTTTAGTACTTGCTTTTCATTTTCACTTTCACTCTTCAAGAGAGATTTGAGTCATAGGTTTCATCTCTACTTGAACTATACAAAAGATTGAATTGGTACAAAATCAGGCATGTAACAAGAGTTATATGTAAGTTGATGAATTGCAAAAAATATTATAACTGGGTTCATGTAAATTGGATTTATGGAGCTTATATTATTAGAAAATCTGAACTTATTTCTTTCTATAAGTATACTAACATAACAAATTTAGATTTGATTTCCTAATCCTATGCTAAACAATTCTATCTCATGAGCTAAGTGACTTAAGCTCTACATCTATGCAAAAAAGGCTTAGAAATATATAAGACAGATTTCACATGTATCTCTCTTTTATCTCTGATAGGACATATGATCACAGAACCATATATATATATATATATATACACCAGCTAAGAGTTTATCATTGTCATCCTAAATTCAAAATATCCAAGATGCTAAAATGATTTGAATATATGGCCGAGATGTCTACATATAACATATCCCTCGTATCTGTTTTAAACTTTGAGCCGATCACATCTAATGCATCAAAATTCTAGCAAGATGAGTGATTCATACGAAGGAACAAGGAATAGGGAATAGGGATACTATTTATTACCTCAGACTTCTCCTTCGGTATTACCCCTACACACCTCGATGCACTAATGCTAGCACTTTTGAAGAGGTGGGCACTCTTCTCTTCCCCCCTGCGTTCATTTTGTGCATTTGAGTTTATATTTCCAGAAACAATTTTGGAAGCCATAGCAAAGAAGAAGTGACAACCTACCTTCCAAATTCATTGTTATGCTCAGCGTTCTTGTGCTCAGGTGGAGTAACCCGCTCCCTGAAAATATGATATATTATAAATTTAGATGGAAATGAAGTATTTACTGCAAATCAATGTACAAATCAATCTTCTGAGAATAGGTGCAGAATTTCATAATTTACCCTCGTACAGGAAATAAATTATCATTCTGATACCATATTTCTCGACACAAGATCTTAAAATTATAATATACTGCCACAGACCGTCAATCCTTTGTCCAGAAGGAGAACAGAGGAAAAGGATATAGACAATGATTATTAGTTATTTGATCATGTGGCTTCTTAAAATTGTATCATTGACTTGAAGAGAACAACAAAATTTCTATTCGAATTATTACCGAGGTAAGGAAACGTTCTGCCTTTGAAGTGGAGCACTTCTTTGACCTTTGCTGAAGTTCTCTTCCAGATGTGCAAACTGAAGTTTAAATCGATCAACACCACTGACATGTGCAAGAGGAAGAAATGGATTATTAACTGATGAATCAAGCAAATATTACTTTTATCTTGGATCAACCATTTGTATCACCATAACATGTAATGTTGACTAGATTGATAGAAAATCAATATGCAAAAGAAAGATTGTTTACTCTGTGACATAGGCCCATTCCATAACTAATTGAACTCTAAAAGATGTAAATATTCAATTGTAGAGCCACTACCTTGGATAGATAAAGGTAGATTGACCTCCATCGTGTAGGCCCTCCTGACGCATTTCGGGATGATACTCTAAAATCTGTAGACTTCATACAAGAAATTCATTACATTCTTAATTAAATTTGAACGCCCATAATTTTGGCGGGCAACCTTCATCTCCAAAACTTAGACAAAAACTTCATCAATCAAAATTTCAGATTTTCATCGTGAAGGTAAAAACTCTTCTTATATATATATATATAATACTTGATATAAATTACTGTTAAAACAGCACGTTGCAAGTTGCTAGGCTACATACCTCTGCATAAATTAACTCTCTAACATCATCTTTTGTTAATCTCTTTCTCTCAAAGTCAAACTCAAGCTTTGAAATTGGTTGAATAGAAGGTTCAATTTCTGCTTTCGTTATATCATTGAAGTAAGAATCCGTAAGTGCCTGAAATTGGATTCAGTACACGCAGATATACATAATTACCAAGATTTTTAAAAGGATTTTACAAGGGAAATAAAATTGGTCGGCAGATTCCACTTACCTCTGCAGCAGTTAGACGACGTTTGGGATCAAATGCCAGGAGGCGTTCCAGTAAACGAAGTGCCAATGGGTCGGCATTAGGAAACTTTCGTGAGAATGGAACTGGTGTTTTCTTACGCATGTTTCCCAGGTACCTTCTTGCCTTTTCATTCCGAATCTTGAAATAGATTAAAAATACAAAAGGGTGCAAATGAGAAGGTTCCAGAGGTGAGTAAATTTGAATGATGCTTCTAACATAACTTTGATGTATGAACCTAAAATCGTGAATTATTCATATGTTTCATGCTTTGAAACTACTGAAATTCGTAAACTGGTATAATAATTGTCAGTTTATCTCATTACCCCAGTAAAACAAATAAATAACTGAGTCAACCAACCTTCGCTACGGATTCAGCATCAGGAGTTCCAAACAGATCGGTAATTAAATCTAACTGGTGAGCCACATTTTTTCCAGGAAACAAAGGTTTTCCCGAAAGCATTTCTGCAAATATGCATCCGATACTCCAAATATCTATAGCAGGGGTATACTGAGAAAATAAAATAAAATTAATCCGTCAAAATTTGACATATCACATAGCAGTCATTTTAATTCTACCCTAGAAAGATTTGCCCACGTTCTTCTTGCAATGGGCATTTAGGAAATAATCTAATTACAATGCCCTCTCAAAGTACTACTATGGTCACATGTTGTTAATGGGATATTGAAGGAGGATACAAGTATAATATAATAAATGTAGATGTGTATAAAAATGAGCAATACAATGATTTTGGAATCATTTGAATTAGTACATCAGAAAAATATTTTGCACGTCCATGTAATCTCGAGAATCAAATATTCCTAAGCTTTAAGGACTCCGTACTCAACCACTCAACAGCTGGTAATTGAATAATTAAATGTGATCTCTTGAAGATGTAAAGTTGCTTACTCTCGAGAAAAATGATCCACAGAGTTCGGGAGCCCGATACCAGCGAGTTGCAACATAATCCTTCACAATAGTCGAGAATAAACCCAAGTAAAAAACGAACTTGACAAATGAGTTGAATGTCATGATTTCATAACCAAAGAAAGGAAGGAAGAAAACCTTACTGTCCAGAAAATAGTAGATGGCGCGTCACTAAAAGATACTCGAGCTAGTCCAAAATCACATATCTTCAGTCTGCAGTCAGTATTAGCAAGTATGTTTTTTGGCTTCAAATCTCGATGAAGAACATTTGCTGCATAATAATAAAGGAAATTAATGGCTTAGTTAAGAATAATTTGAGGTGACAAAGCCAATTGTATCAGTAAGAGAACCAACCGGCATGTATATATTTTAGGCCACTAAGAAGCTGGTACAAGAAAAATTTATGCTGCTTGGCAGAAAGATCATTATTTTCCTTAATTACGTGGTGAAGATCAGTCTTCATCAACTCAAAAACAAGATAAATATCTTTAAATTCTCGCTGTGAGGGAGGAAGCATGATATGTTTTATCTCTACAATGTTCGGATGATGGAGCATCCGGAGGAGCTTAATTTCTCTTAGGATGCGTATGGCATCAGATACATGCTCAAAAACATCATGAATTTTCTTGATAGCAACCCTTTCACCAGTTTGGGTGTCAATTGCAGAACCAACAATTCCGTAGCTTCCTTTCCCAATCACTTCCTGAATATGGTATCGGCTTCCTTCTCCATACTCTGTGAAAAATTCTGAGTGCTTCTCGCCCTGCAGAACCATTGTCAGCAGCAGTGAAAAACTAAAACTGGAAAAGAGACATGAATGCCTAAATTTTTTTTTTTTTTTTTTTTTTTTTTTTTTTTTTTTTTTTTTTTTTTGTCCTTGTTTGTTTGATGTCCAACGCAAAATCATAATATGCAAATAGGATTCCACACTAACATCCTAAGGAGGGTGGAAGAGATCCCAGTAATAATAATTACGGCGAAAGAATTTGAGCGTTGAATTAATGTTTTATTTCAACCATAAAAGAAAAAACACAAAATGTAACCTACGATTTTCACATGCTCATCTTTGGGTTGCCTTATAATACATACTACTGTGATCTCCTTTTTTTCATTTCAGTATAATCTTCAATAGCAAAAAGCAAAAAATGGACAAAAAACCGTGCCTGTGCTTGTTTAAAATATATATTTTTTCAATAATTATGAGTGTTCGAATTGGCTTTTACACATCTTGACTACTCTCATAGAACATCTGCCTAATCCTATTGCATTTGCCATATGTGCATGGTTAAAATTGAAATACTATGAATCAGTGATTACTTCTCCTGAATAAGTTTGTATCATTTGAAAAGGTATAATAAATTATTATTATGAGCAACTATATAAGCGGCATTTTTCCCGTCAAAAGAACCCAGACCAGAAAATGAAACGAAAAGGAATAGGGGCTTGTGGGTTTAACATCATCTACATGGTGAGTAGTCAAATAAGCTAAATGGCCAGAGAAATCTTCATTTGATAACTGTAATACCCAGAATCCCAGAATTGAACATAAATAAATAAAAGAACTGGCTCATAGTGTAATATTACAGAAACATGAAAGCATAGTAATACATAACCAAATGGTTGCTCTTGAAAACTCGGTTGATCATATATTGGATGCAAGAAAGCAGTAAAACAAGCCAAATAATTTACATGAAGAATAACTGAACTGGATTAGTAGAACCAGAAATCCAATTCTAGTAATAAAAACACATGATTAAAGAGACGGAAATCAAATTGAGACCAAAAATACTCGAGCAGGTTTCAAACAGGAAAGGGAAGATGGGCAAGAAGCTCCAGCTAACCTTACTGGCGCGATCCATGGTAGCGCAGTCTGCCTGAGAGATTCAAGTGGATTCAAGGCCCTAATCCTGCAATGTTTGACATTGTTACAATCGCTGAATTGCCAAATATTAGGTGTTATATGGTCGGAGGCCCGAATCGATTGTTTAAATGAGAAATTAAGAGAAAATATGCGGCGGTGAAACCAACGACAAACATCGACCACGAGAATCGCACTCACCGAATAAAACCAGGAGTAGCGTTACACGGTACTGATTCAGCTCTCCGCCACTCGATTCCAGCATTTTCCGTTCTCCCTCTTTCGCGATTTTCTCGGTGGCCAATCATCTTCGCTACAAAGTCTGGTCTAATCTGAATTTCCTCTTTACGTTTTCTTGACGTTTTCTTGTCCCTCTCTTCCTCTCTCTCTCTCTCGATCCCGCCATTGATAGAGGCTCCAACCTCCAACCCGCCATTCTTTTCAAAATTTCTTCATTTTGTTAATTTCCACTAATTTTATATTATAAGAAATCAAATTGCATAAGCTAACTTTTGAATTAAAAAATTAACTTAAAAGTTGTACGGTGGATTTTCTTTTCACAAAATTATTAAAATATAATTAATAAAGTGGATTCATTGTGTAAAGATAAGATATACGCCTTTTGAGTTTTGTCTCTATTAGTTATTTATTTATTTATTTATTTATTTATTTATTTATTTATTTAAATGGGTTGCACGTGCGGCTGTGCTTTCGCGGCTGACTAACACGCGCTTCTCTGCGTCTCATTGGTTATCTCAAAGAATTTCCCTCTGGGATCCTTTCTGACGTAGGCAAAAATTTGTGACATGTTCCCCACTCGCAGTCGTGTATAAATCGTTTCACCAAATGTAAAGGCCCGTGGTTTCACCAAGTGTTCCCCACTCAATTCCATCTATAACGTCGAGTCACTTTTGACTACACCTTTTAGGGCTCGAGCAGCATTCACTTAATCGAGACTTGACTCTTTCTCTAAAGTTCGAGTTACTTTTGACTACACTTTTGAGGGTCCTTCTCTGAAATCTGAATCATGCAGAGTCACTTTTGACTATGCCTTTGAGGCTCCTATGATAGAGCCCTCGAACAGTCTCTCCTTACTTAATCGAGGCTCGACTCCTTCTCTAGAGTCCTCGAACAGTCACTTTTGACTCCACCTTTGAGGGTCCTTCTCTGAAGTCCGAGTCATGCCAAGTCACTTTTGACTACCACTTTGAAGCTCTACCGTCTCTCCATATTTAATCACTAGTCTCTTACATAACTAAGTTAAAAGGACACGACTCTGTGATTTTGCCAAAAGGCCTTACCGATGGAGATGTATTACTCCATGATCATTTCTTAAATTAGCCCATATTCACTCCTTCCAATAATTCTCATCCAATAATTCTCAACCATTTTCATGATTAAAAGTTATAAATTTTGATAATGAAACTTTTTGGAGACCCACTGATTAAATATCCACATGGAATTGAAACCCAACTTGTAAATGTTTGTTTCTTAATTCTGTCACACAGAGGAGGGAATAAACTGAAGAGGGCAAAAGAGAATAAAGGCCAAATCATAGTTTAAATAGGGAAAATGAGTGATAGTGTTGCCACTGGCTAAGCCTGCTACACCCACTGCTTTCTTCTTTATTCTTCTCTCTGTTGAGCTAAAAGGGTGCGCGAAACTGTTAACACTGTCCAATCCCAACAGTTTCTTGCCGCGCTGATTGAAAAAAGATTGGAAGGGTCGATGCCCCTTTTGCTTCAAACAGTGTAAAGTGGATTTCAGCAGACTGGTTCCCCAACTTGTTCACTTTTGTATTCCATTGATGTGGACTCCATAATTTTCCAACTCAGAGCTTCGCAATTGGGATTTTGGACTCCAAGAAGAGATCGGGATGGGTCGTGATTCCTAGCAGCTGAGCCTTTTTTCTGGGGCCGCGAAATCCTTAAGGTCCTACTCTAACCCACTTGCTTGTTTCCGATGGTGCCTTCACATGCCCTTTATTCAATCTCTTTTCCCTCTTTTTAATGACCCTTTTCACTCTGAGTTGAGATATGTTTGTCGGGATTTTCATTCATTACTCACATTCTGATTCTGTTATCTGGCGGTAATACTATTGAAATTTGGATATTTATATTGCTGCTGTTATGTGTGTATGTGTTCTTTGATTTAGTATCTGTTTCAGTTTTGAATTCGAGTTTGGATCGTCTTGTTTGTTCATCTAAAGTAGGGAGTTGTTGTTCTATTCAAGCAGCTGGATCAGTAGATAATTCCTCTGTTTGGCTTTCAAGCGCTTGAAATCTATGCTTGACATGATGGTCTCACAAGGGGCTTTCCTTTACTGATTTGAGCTTCTAAAGACTTCTTGTGGTGACCTTGAGATTGGTGTTTGATGCTAATTCTAAGACAATGGAGAGGCTTATGGCCGGATTCTTACACTAGCGTTCGCCTTTTCGACTTGGTAAAGATAATATGAAGAACCTTCTCAAGAAGTTCCATATCATGTCCAGTGGTCAGTCAGATGATGCAGCAGAAGGGTCTACTTCATCAAGCCGCAGTAAATTAATTGAGGTTTCATCGTCTGATAAGCTGCTATCTCGCTCTCGACCGACCTATTTTAATTCTGAGCATGAACCCTTCTCGGGGATATCCGGTTGGTTGAACTCTGTTACAAATAGGCGTTGCACCAGCCCGACATCATCTTCAGATCCTACTGCAGGGGAGATAATGGAGCCATCTGTTTCAGTGTCTAGCAGAGAGGCTGCAGTGGATACATCAAGGCGTGATTCGAGGGATCATGATATAGAGGAAGAGAATCAGATACAGCTTGCTTTGGAAATGAGTGCCAGAGAGGATCCTGAGGCGGCTCAGATTGAGGCTGTGAAGCAGATCAGTTTGGGGTCGTGTGATCCTGCTAACACTCCAGCTGAAGTTATTGCCTTCAGATATTGGGTAAGTTTGCTCTGTTCATGAGCTGATTTAATGTAGTTGACTCCTACATTCTGTACTCGGTTCTATACTTCTTACTTTCGTATCATAAGGCCAAAGCATTGGTCCTTTGATTGACTTCAATTTTATAATATCTCTTAGACACAAAACCATATTAAAATATTAGTTTTCTGGTTGTTAATTGAGATGCTTAAAATCAATGACTCAGAACTTTGTTTATGTGAGATCACACGTTGGTTGGAAAGGGGAACAACTGCCAGCGAGGATGCTGGGCCTTGAAGGGGGGTGGATTGTGAGATCCCACATCGGTTGGAGACGGGAATGAATCATTCTTTATAAAGGTGTGAAAACCTCTCCCTAGCAAACGCGTTTTAAAACCGTGAGGCTAACGACAATGCGTAACGGGCCAAAACGAACAATATCTGCTAGCGGTGGGCTTGGGCTGTTACAAATGATATCAAAGCCAGTTGCTGGACGGTGTGCCAGCGAGGACGCCCTTCCTTAGGGGGGTGGATTGTGAGATCCCACATCGGTTGGAGAGGGGAACAAGTGCCAGCGAGGACGTTGGACCTCAAAAAGGGGTGGATTATGAGATCCCACCGGCTGGAGACCAGAACGAAGCATTGTTTATAAGGGTGTGGAAACCTCTACCTAGCAGATGCGTTTTAAAACTTCAAGGGAAAGCTTGGAAGGGAAAGCCCAAAAAGGATAATATCTGCTAGCCGTAAGCTTGAACTGTTACAATAACCTTGATATTGTATGGGATTGACAATAACACATTCATTGGAGGATAATAGTTTGTGGATTCAGTATTGTTGCTCATGAACTCGTGGGAAAAGGAGGATTGAAGAAAAGTGGGTGGCTATTCAAGATGACTCAGAAGGCCTATCATACGGTGGATTGAGAGTTCTTATCCTTGGGGAAAAGGGTGTGGCTGCAGAGGGCTTAAATGGATGCTGATAGAGTGGTGGGTGGTCTCAAGGATCCATCTTCTTCTGTCCTACATGTTTTAGCTGGAGATTAGTTGGACAGTTTCTGAGTTTGAAGGGAGAAACTCCTATTGATCTTACTTTTGGACAATGACATAGGCAATGAAGAATATGTTCAATGTGCTAGAATTATTTGAATTGTTATGTCATAAAAAGGCATTTCGTTATTTTTCCAACCTTTTTTTGGCCGTAGCAAAACGTACAATCGTTAGTGTACGAATTTGTTTACAATAACGTACCTTATTGTGTGTTTACTTTGTTTTACATATATTCCTATCTAAGCCATCACATATCGTAGATTTACGTGTGCTTCGCAGAATTACAATTCTCTTAGCTATGATGACAAGATCTTGGATGGCTTTTACGACCTATATGGAGTCTTTTCTGAGTCCACCTCAGAAAGAATGCCTTCCCTAGTTGATCTGCAAGGAGCACCAATGTCTGACAGTGTCACTTGGGAAGCAGTTCTGATCAACAAAGCTGCCGATGCAAACTTATTGAAACTAGGGCAGACAGCATTGGAGATGGCCATCAAGTCGAGGTCGGAATCTCCAACTTCTGTAAATCGTTATTTGGTGCGGAAGCTTGCTGTTTTAGTTTCAGATCATATGGGTGGACCAGTGGGGGATCCTGAAAAGATGTTGAGGAAATGGAGAAATCTTAGTTACAGCTTGAAAGCAACCCTTGGTAGTATGGTTTTTCCTCTTGGCTCCCTTACCGTTGGGATGGCTCGTCATCGTGCATTGCTATTCAAGGTACTTCCACACCATATTTATTACTATTGTTATTATTGATTGCTTTTGAGCTTTAGCTATTGAAGATTTTTGTCTGGCCACTCGGTGCTTGCTTTCGCTGACTTGTATTTATACGTGTACCTAGCTTTTGGCAGACGGTGTGGACATCCCTTGTAGGTTGGTGAAAGGACCACAGTACACAGGTTCTGATGATGTAGCAATGAACTTCGTAAAGATTGATGATGGAAGGTAGCTGCTATTGTATTGCTTTTTCATCTTGCAGTAGAGTCTGTGAGCTTCTGGTTTTCTTAAAAAAATCTTCTGTTTTTGTTTTCGTGTTGCTGTGTTTTTCTTTTTTGCCTCTTTTCTCCTGAGGTTGTGCTAGTACACGAGCCTTACATACGAGTCGACGTAATAACCAAATACACACTTCTAGCATAACTAATTAATTGCTTGATTTCTCTTGTTATTGAAGTGGGAGTCATATTGCAAACAGAGGTTGGAGAATTGAGCTACTTGTCTTATTTATTTGGGAACTTCAAAGTCAGAGATCGTGTATTGAAATTCTGATCCTTTGAATTCCAGGGAGTACATTGTGGATTTAATGGCAGATCCTGGTACACTTATTCCGGCTGATGTTGCTCGATCGCTTATAGAGTATGATGAATCCGCCTTTTCAGTCGGTCTGCTTTCTAGAGATGTTGGTTCCTCTCAGACAGGCTTTTCAAGCTGTGGGGTTGGCAGTTCATTAGAGGAAAATCTAGATTTTGGTGCCACAAAGGAATATGATCCTCCCAATGTTGACAAGGGGCTACCACACGATTTTGCTAGCAAACCAAATTATCCTGGCATGCACGTAAGATCGCCTTCTTGGACTGAGGGTGTTAGCTCGCCTGCGGTGCGCAGAATGAAAGTAAAGGATGTTTCACAATACATGATTGATGCTGCCAAAGAGAATCCGCGATTGGCTCAGAAGCTTCACGATGTGTTGCTTGAAAGCGGTGTAGTTGCACCCCCGAACTTGTTTACCGGGGTATATCCCGACCAAATAGATGTTATTGTCGGGTCTAAGCCGCCAACTGAAGACAAGGATCAAGGTGGAAAGGTGTCTCGTCTCTGCAACAGTGCAGATAAGAAAGCTTCTCATTCAGCTAATTTTTTGCCTCCCTTGCCTCAGCCCAGATTACATTCTAAAGCAAGCCCTTCCCATGGCCAACAACAGCATCTTAAACCTCTGGAGCGCAACCTCTCTCATGATTCAAGAGAAGCACCCGGACAGCCTATAGCCTTACCATTTGAGGTAATTCCAGTGAAGTACGGGAGAAATAGGCCTGTGGCTGCAGCAGCAGCAGCTACCGCAGCTGTTGTTGCATCATCAATGGTCGTAGCTGCAGCCAAGAGTACCGATGCAAATCTTGAAATTCCTGTATCTGCTGCTGCCAGTGCCACTGCTGCTGCAGTGGTTGCAACAACTGCAGCAGTCAACAAGCAGTATGAGCAGGTTGAGGCCGATGCCGCTCTTTATTTGCAGCATGGAAGTGGAGATCGGGAGCAGGACGCTTATGGAGAAAATTCAGAGTGTGAACGAATATCTGATAGATCAGCAGGGAATGAAAGCACAAAATCTGATATTACCATTGACGACGTAGCAGAATGCGAGATCCCATGGGAAGATATCTCCTTGGGAGAGCGCATTGGACTTGGTCCGAACTACTAATCCATACCTTGTGATATTCTTTTGAAGTTTTCAAAATTTGATCATGTCCAATGTGAACTTAGTTCAGTTTTGTGACAGCTATAAGTACTTTGTGCTGCAGGGTCTTATGGGGAGGTCTATCATGGAGATTGGCATGGAACTGTGAGTTCTTTTATACAAACTGAGAAATGCAACCTTGTTGATAATAGATCTCATCCGTGTGGAGGGCTCTGCTTGTGTATTCCGTTCTTTGTTAATTTTTAATCATGTCCGGGTGTAGACCGTATAACCACCATCTGTTTTGCAGGAGGTAGCTGTGAAGAGGTTTCTAGACCAGGATATTTCTGGTGAATCTCTTGAAGATCTCAAAAGTGAGGTACTGCCTCGTCTACTTTTACTTCAAGACATTTGCAATGTCCTCTGATTATGAGTTGTAGCATTGAAAATATTGGGTACACAATTGTTCTAGAGAGGAGTTCGTTGAGTTCTAGAGTGTAAATCCCAGATGTCTGAATTCAGTTAGTTTATCTATCTATGCATTTTGATATTCTAGAAAGAGGAAGAACGATTGCGGAGTACTTGGGATGTTGCATGCATATGAAAAGAACTTCGGATTGTCATTTCCAAGTGGCAGTAATTGCCTCTTAACACTAACAATGTGGGGAATTGTGAGATCCCACGTCGGTTGGAGAGGGGAAAGAAACATTCCTTATAAGGGTGTGGAAATCTCTCCCTAGCATACGTATTTTAAAAACCTTGAGGGGAAATCCGAAAGGGAAAGCCCATAGAGGACATTGGGCTGTTACAAATGGTATTAGAGCCAGACACTGGACGATGTCCCAGCGAGGAGACTGAGCCCCGCAGGGGGTGGACACGAGGGGGTATGCCAGCAAGAACGCTGGGTCCAAAGGGGATAGATTGGGGGGTCCACATCGATTGGAGAAGAGAATGAGTGTCAGCGAGGATACTGGGCCCCGAAGGGGGTGGATTGTGAGATCCCATATTGGTTGGGGAGGAGAACGAAACATTCTTTATTAGAGTGTGGAAACCTCTCCCTAGCAGATGCATTTTAAAAACCTTGAGGAGAAATCCGAAAGGGAAAGCCCAAAGAGAACATTGGGCTGTTACAAATGGTATTAGAGTCAGACACCAGACGATATGCCAGCGAGGAGGCTGAGCCCTGTAAGGGGTGGACACCAGGGGGTATGCCAGCAAAGAAGCTGGGCCCAAAGGGGGTGGATTGTGAGATCCCACATTGGTTAGGGAGGAGAATAAAACATTCTTTATTAGAGTGTGGAAATCTCTCCCTAGCAGACGCGTTTTAAAAACCTTGAGGGAAAGCCCGAAAGGAAAAGCCGAAAGAAGACAATATCTGCTAATAGTGGGTTTGGGCGGTTTCACGTTATGGCCTCAAGTCGGCCTTCTTTGTGGTTATTATTGTATATATAGCTAGGAATTGTTATATTTTTCAGTATCTTATGGCTGTGATTTCTACTAAAAGGTACGAATTATGAAACGGCTTCGGCATCCAAACGTTGTTCTCTTCATGGGAGCCGTGACACGTGCTCCCAATCTTTCTATCGTTACAGAATTTCTTCCGAGGTACATCAGCTCTCCAACATATGTTACTAACACATCATATTCCTATTAAACAACAATAACATTGTAATTCTTAAAGTGGAAACTATTCATACATGTCCAATGGTGTTTTGACTGCAGAGGCAGCTTGTACAGGTTAATACACCGTCCCAACAATCAATTAGACGAACAAAAGCGATTAAGAATGGCCCTTGATGCAGTACGGTTTTGTTTATATAGTTAATTCCTGTTTCATTTTCAGACCATATAAATCAGGGATTTTGTTAAGTGACGTTCTAATAATTGACATAGTTTTCAGGCTCGAGGAATGAATTATTTGCACAATTGCACACCCGTTGTTGTACACCGCGATTTGAAGTCTCCAAATCTTCTTGTTGATCGGAATCGGGTTGTGAAGGTGGCGTTCTTGTTTCATTGCTCGGTTTTTTGTAAAGCTAGCTATAAACTTCTGGCATAGTCCACTGTTAACTTATTTTCGTTTAGGTATGTGATTTTGGTTTATCAAAAATGAAGCACAGCACGTTTCTTTCTTCAAGATCGACAGCGGGAACGGTAAGTAATTTACTTATACTTTGTTTTTCTTCCGAACGCAAACCTCCCATCTTCGGTCGATCATCCCTATCTAACGAAAACTCACAATCGTTCCTTTTTGGTTGAGAATTTTACATTACTGGCTGTAGGATATGAATGAATTGGAAGAAGTTTTATTGATTAGTTTTAATATGCAAGTATTTTTTCAAGCTATTCAAGAGGCTCTCTTCCCATTAGTTTTGACAGAACTCCTGCAAGCTTCTTATAAAAGAAAATAACGGTGAGATCCCACATCGATTGGAGAGAGGAATGAGTGCCAGTGAGGACGCTGGGCCCCGAAAAGGGATGGATTGTGAGATCCCACATCGGTTAGATAGGGGAACGAAACATTTTTTATAAGGATGTGGAAACCTCTCCCTAGTAGACACGTTTTAAAAACCTTGAGGGGAAGCCCGAAAGGGAAAGCCCAAAGATGACAATATCTGCTAGCAGTGAGCTTGGACTGTTACAAGAAAGAACACCGGGGAATCCTAATTGCAAGTTTTCAACCACGTGAACCATGTTTTAAAGATGTATTTTTCGTGTTGTTATCCTTCAGGCTGAGTGGATGGCTCCAGAAGTGTTGAGAAATGAACCTTCAGATGAAAAGTAAGATTTTCACATGGCTTCATTTTGAACTTTCTGTTGAAGATTTAATGAAGTTTGTTTCATTTGAAAAGAAATCCACTTGATGTCTTCTTATTCTTAATCATTTTGGTTATATATTTTGTTCAGGTGTGACGTTTATAGTTACGGAGTCATACTATGGGAACTTTCTACAATGAAACAACCATGGGGAGGAATGAACCCGATGCAAGTTGTTGGCGCCGTTGGCTTTCAGCATCGCCGTCTTGACATCCCAGACAATATAGATCCTGCCATTGCTGACATTATTAGGAAATGCTGGCAAACGTAAGTATTAAACTGTTGCTTCAAAGTTGAAATGGACTCTTATTTTGCCTCATTCCAATTTTAAGCATGCACATATGGGTGTAAGGTTAAGTTTGTGGGTTGTGGGGTGGGGTAGTAAGCAGGGAACGGAGCTCTTCAACTCTCACTGTCAGAGCCCATATCGTTTGGAGAGGGGAACAAAACACTCTTATAAGGGTGTGGAAACCTCTCCCTAAAAAGACACGTTTTAAAATCGTGAGGCTGACGATGATACGTGACGGGCCAAAGCAGACAATATCTGCTAGCGGTGTGTTTGGACGGTTACAAATGGTATAGAGCCAAGTTCCGGACGGTGTGCCAGCGAGGACGCTGGGTGTCACAATTGCACTCTTGCAATAGCGGGATAGCGATTGTGCGGCACTTGTTCTAACCAAGCGAACAAGTCAGCCGTGAGAAACTTGGACGTCGCGGACAACGTCGGCGTATGTTCGGACCTTGAGTCATGTTGCGAGAAAATGTTTAGAAAACATGTGCGAGGAAATACATTTGAAAACGGTTTGAAGAATTGAAGAAAACAAAATTATATGACTATAAGTAAATTAAAAAATATCACAGTTTAGATAGCATATAACTCAAGGTAGGAAGAAGTGACAACTAGTCATACCCTCTATAGTACATCTTGGGGCATTTTAGGCCTGATGGGTGTAGACATGGTTTTGGTGAACGGTCATACACCCCCCGTATCGACCCAACGTGAAATGGTAAAGGCCTATCTAGGATGAGAGCATGTAAAAGGGCTTTTTGGAACGGGCGTGCAGCCATGGACAACATGTCCTAGACAAGCAAGACCGGGATATCCGCCATGCAGCCATAGGCAACGTGCCTTGGACAAGCATGACCATGACACTAGGCTCCCAAGGGGAGTGGATTGTGATATCCCTTATTGGTTGGAGAGGGAATGAAACACTTTTATAAGGGTGTGGAAACCTCTCCCTAAAAAGACGCGTTTTAAAATCGTGAGGCTAACGGCAATACGAACAGGCCAAAGTGGATAATATTTGCTCGCTGATCTAGATCCTGTTAACTCTCAATGAAATTTTTTACTCATGAGATCACCATTGTTCTTGTTAGCTAATTGCATTCTAATGTGATCTGTTAAACCTAAAATAGATCATAACTGTATATACTAAAATAGTCTAAGATTTACTAGTTTATGATTTGAAGGGTTTGTTACCAAATCTATGATTTTATGGTTTGTTACCAAATCATAGATTTGGAATGTAATCTTCATTATACGCATCTATAAATACATGAGGTCGTGACCCATATAGGTCATCGTGCCATTCAATCTAACATGGTATCAGAGCCAAGGTTTATTTTTTAAACTCCTCGCCATGTCTTCTTCCTCCTCTCCATCCACCATCTCCAACACCGTCTCAACTACCATGGCGACTTTTGGCCTTAAACAATATCCAATCCCTCTACACCATGTTGTCACAATTCGTCTAACCAAAAACAACTTCATCATATGGCGTGCCCAGCTCCTCCCCTACCTACGGAGTACGAAGCTTATGGGCTACCTCGATGGCACCAATGTTGCACCTGCCAAGCTGATCCCTTCCTCAACTGCTGCTGGTGCTGAGCTGGTCTCTAATCCGGCCTATAATCAGTGGTATGATCAGGATCAACAAGTCCTTAGCGGCCTTCTCTCCTCCATGTCTGAGGAGATTCTTCATGATGTGGTTGCCGTTACTACGTCCAAGGAGGCGTGGGATACCCTGCAGCGGATGTTTTCATCGTCAACTCGTGCTCGCACTACTCAGATTCGTGTTGAGCTTGCCACGTCCAAGAAACGAGATCAATCTGCTGCAAATTATTTTTGCAAGATCAAAGGGCTAGCCACCGAGCTGGCCGCCGCCGGCTCTGCCTTGCAGGATGATGATGTGATCGCGTATCTTCTCGCTGGTCTTGGCCCTGACTATGATCCCTTCGTCACCTCAATGACTACCAAGAGTGAAGCCCTCACCCTTGATGATGTGTTTGCACATCTAATGACGTATGAAGCTCGCCAACTACAACACCAGGCTGAACTTCAGTTAAATCTTGGATCTTCTGCCAATTATGCTAGTCGTGGTGGTCAGCAGAAGAATCGTGGGCGTAGGGATCGCGGTCGTGGTCGTTCTCAAGGTTATGCACCCTCTCGTCCTGCTGGTGATCGTCGTGGCCCTTCTGCTCGTCCTTCCTGCCAGATCTGCGGCAAAGTGGGGCATACTGCTATCCGCTGCTGGCATAGGATGGATGAGTCCTATCAAGATGAACCTTCTTCTGCTCCTCCTACGGCACTGGCGGCTACTTCCTCTTACAAGATTGACCCAAATTGGTACAGCGACACAGGCGCTACGGACCATATCACCAGTGACCTGGATCGTCTCGCTGTGCGTGAACGTTATCATGGAGGTGAACAAGTTCAAGTCGGCAATGGAGCAGGTTTGCGTGTTTTGCATACTGGTCATTCTCTAATTAATACTGCTACTCGTCCTCTTGCGTTGCGTAATATTTTGCATGTGCCTGAAATTTCCAAACATCTTCTTTCTGTTCATAAATTTTCTCGTGATAATGACGTATTTTTTGAATTCCATCCTTGGCATTTTTCTATAAAGGATCGACAGTCGAGGAAAAGTCTCCTAAATGGGAGGTGTGAATCTGGTCTTTATCCTATTAAGCCATCCGATGTCGATAATCTCAAGCACGCCTTGGTGAGCAGATCTACTACTCACGCCCAATGGCATGCTCGTCTTGGACATCCTTCATCTCAAGTAATAAAATCCATTTTGCGTCTAAATAATATTTCGTGTGCTAGTGAGTCATCTTTGTCAGTTTGTAATGCGTGTCAGTTAGCAAAGAGTCATCGATTACCATATACTAGTTTTTCCCATAGGTCTTCGTCACCTTTGGAACTTATTTTTTCGGATGTTTGGGGCCCTGCACCTCCATCTGTTGGGGGTTTTAAATATTATATTAGTTTCATTGATGATTTCAGTAAATTTTCGTGGATCTATTTGATGCATGATCGTACAGAAGCTCCTCGTATATTTTTGCAATTCCAAGCTCATGTTGAGCGCCTCCTAGATACTAAAATCAAGTGGGTTCAATCTGATTGGGGTGGGGAATATCAGAAAATTCATAACACATTTTTTCGTTCCCTTGGAATTGGTCATCGTGTTTCGTGCCCTCACACACATCAACAAAATGGGTCTGCTGAACGCAAGCATCGTCATATTGTTGAAACTGGCCTAGCCCTTCTAGCTCATGCTCATGTACCTATTAAATTTTGGGACGACGCGTTTCTTACAGCCACATATCTCATCAATCGTCTTCCTACTCGTGTCATCGATAAAAAATGCCCCTTAGAGCTTCTTTTTCATACCCCACCAAATTACTCCTTATTAAAAATTTTTGGGTGTGCCTGTTGGCCTCATCTTCGTCCTTATAACAAACAAAAGCTCTCTTTTCGATCAAAGGAATGTGTCTTTCTAGGCTACAGTTCTTCACATAAAGGGTATAAGTGTCTTGACACCGATTCTGGTCGTGTCTATATGTCTAGAGATGTCATATTTGATGAAAATGTTTTTCCATTCAAGAGAGCCTCACCTAATTCTTCCCCAATCATGCAGTCGACGCATAATGCCCCTGATTTGTGCACCTTGCATTTGGGTAATAGCAGTACTAATTTGGAGAATGATCACATGCATATGTCTGGGCCTACTAACTCTTTGGATGCAGAAAATTTGGTGTCTACATCAGCTTCGGAATTGCCGCAACAATCCTCCGCGTCGCTGCCATTCGAATCGGCGTTGGTTGTTCCGCCAATGATTGAGGCATCGGCTTCTCCGCCAGCAGATGATATTGCGCAATGCCCGGTCGAATCCTCGGCCGTTGGTCAACCAACTGCTGTAGCATCGGTTGCTCCCCTCGCAACGGCTGATACGGCCGTCCCCTCAAATGTGGATCCTGCACCTACTACTCATCCGTATGGTACTCGATTGAAGCACAATATCAAAAAACCCAAGGTGCGTACAGATGGAACAGTAACATATCTTGTAGCTCGGTCTTCTGCCTCTGAACCTACTTCACATATTACTGCTATGGAGCATCCCCTCTGGCGTCAGGCAATGAATGATGAATTTCAGGCACTTCAAAAAAATAAGACATGGCACTTAGTTCCTCCTCGTGCTGGTCTTAACGTTATTGATTGCAAATGGGTTTTCAAACTCAAACAAAAGCCAGATGGCTCTATTGATCGCTACAAAGCACGCCTGGTTGCTAAAGGTTTTAAACAGCAGTATGGCGTCGATTATGATGATACCTTTAGTCCAGTTGTTAAGCCCACTACCATTCGGCTCTTATTATCTCTTGCTATTTCTCGTGGTTGGGCTATTCGGCAGATTGATATTCAAAATGCTTTTCTTCATGGCCTTCTTAATGAAGATGTTTATATGAAGCAGCCCCCTGGATTTGTGGATTCTCAACACCCTGGTTATCTCTGCAAGCTGGATAAGTCGCTTTATGGCCTTAAACAAGCTCCGCGTGCCTGGTTTTCTCGCCTTAGCTCCAAACTATTACAGCTGGATTTTACACCTTCAAAGGCTGATGTCTCTCTTTTTATTTTTAACAAAACGGGCATTCAGATGTATATTCTCATCTACGTTGATGATATTATTATCATCAGCTCATCTTCTACGGCTACTGAGAAACTTCTTACACAGCTTCAGGATGATTTTGCCGTCAAGGATCTTGGTATTTTGAGTTATTTTCTTGGGATTGAGGTCCGCCATACTTCTAGTGGACTTATTCTGACACAACATAAATACATTCGAGATTTATTAGCCAGAACCAATATGCTCACCTCCAAAGGTGTGCCCACACCTATGCTTCCCAGTGAGAAGTTGTTATTGAATGGTGGTGAAAAGCTCTCACCTGAGGATACTACTCGCTATCGAAGTGTCGTTGGTGCTCTCCAATATTTGTCTCTGACACGTCCTGATATATCCTTCTGTGTCAACAGAGTGTGTCAGTTCATGTCCTCTCCGACTTCTATACATTGGGCGGCAGTCAAACGAATTCTCCGTTATCTACATGACACTATTGATATGGGTTTGTGTCTTACAAAGTCCAGCACTGATTTGTTGAGTGCCTTTTCAGATGCTGATTGGGCTGGGAATCCTGATGATCGTCGAAGCACTGGAGGCTATGTGATCTTCTTTGGTGGCAATCTTATCTCTTGGAGTTCGAGGAAACAATCGACAGTTTCTCGTTCTAGTACGGAAGCCGAATATAAGGCGGTTGCTGATGCCACTGCCGAATTAATTTGGATCCAAGTTCTCTTGCGTGAGCTCGGGATCTCGCAAGCGCGAGCGCCTAGCCTATGGTGTGACAACATTGGTGCCACCTACCTATCCGCCAATCCAATCTTTCATCGACGGACGAAGCATGTTGAGGTTGATTATCACTTCGTTCGTGAACGAGTATCGACTCGTCAGCTTGATGTTCGACTCATATCTTCCAAGGATCAGCTCGCCGATATCATGACAAAGCCACTGCCAGCTCCTTCTTTTAGCTATTTTAGGCGCAATCTGAACTTAGTAGTACATCGTCCAGATTGAGGGGGGGTGTTAAACCTAAAATAGATCATAACTGTATATACTAAAATAGTCTAAGATTTACTAGTTTATGATTTGAAGGGTTTGTTACCAAATCTATGATTTTATGGTTTGTTACCAAATCATAGATTTGGAATGTAATCTTCATTATACGCATCTATAAATACATGAGGTCGTGACCCATATAGGTCATCGTGCCATTCAATCTAACATGATCAACCATCGTTACAGCTTATTAACAGCTCCCAGAACATAAAGTTCATAAGCGATTGCTTATACTTCGGTATCGGTATCTTATCAAACGAAAAGGACCTCGAAATCTCATGGTTAATCTGCCTTCTATGTGTAGTAACACATGAGTACCTGATATCTTATCCATTTTAAACTGTAGTGATCCAAGATTAAGACCTTCATTTGCCGAGATCCTGGCTGCACTAAAGCCACTGCAGAAGCCAATGCTGAGTTCTCAAGCACCGAGACGGAATGCTTCTGCAGGTAGTGGTCGATCGAAGGCTCGATTATTGTAAGTTGCTGAAGACCCATTAGGATAAGCAAACAAGTATACTAGCCTACCGAGTCGGGAATCTTGTCGAGTTTCCATCAAAGAAGGCAGCATGTTTATTGATTGTATTGGACATATATGAGAAAAAGATGTACTTCATTTGAGACTGTAATTCTTTTCCAACTTTGTGGCTTCTCGATGTCCTTAGAGATGCTCATTGTCAGGACATATATTTGTTGTAAAAAAATGAAACAAAAGATTAGTGGAAAATGCTGTGTTTATGTCTTTACTACAGTTGCAGGTGGATTAATGAGCATGGAGAAACAAGGCATTTAGAGTGATCGGTTGGTTAACTCTCTTCAAGCTCGTATATATGCTTTAAAACTTTGAGGAACGAAACATTCTTTATAGGAGTGTGGAAACCTCTCTCTACTAGATTCGTTTTAAAAAGTTTGAGGGGAAATCCAAAAGGAAAAGCCCAAAGAAACAATATCTGTTATTGGTGGGCTTGAGTTGTTACAAATGATATCAGAGCTAGATAGAGGGCAGTGTGCTAGCGAGGACGCTGAGTTCCGAAGCGGGGTGGACACCGGACGATGTGCCAGCGAGGACGCTGGGCCCTGAAGGGGGTAGATTGTGAGATCCCACATCGATTGGAGAGGGGAATGAAGTATTTTTTTATAAGGGTGTGGAAACCTCCCCCGAACAGACATGTTTTAAAAGTTTGAGAGAAAGCCCGAAAGGAAAAATCCAAATATGACGAGCGGTGGACTTCAATTGTTACATGTCAATCATTTGTTTTCATTGAAGTTTGAGTTGAAAATATCAAATTTTGTTTCAAAATGGATGAATAGTAGGAGAACCATGTAAATATCACAGAAATGGATAAGGTAGGGACTATCATCCAAACCTTATATTGTGTTGCATCTTTCTGCAGCTGTTCTGTCTGTTTGGATCATGGCTTCTCTATTCGGATCAACTGCACTTCTCTCCCACCCACTTACCAGAACTTATCACTTAGCTTCCTCACAGACGCCTCCACCTTCTCAACCACAGCAAACTCCGCCGCCATCTCCATCTCTGAGCACTTCCTCATTGGAGCATCTAAAGCCAGCCCCATCAAAGGTGGAGCAGCAGAGGCCAGCCACTCATGTAGAAACTACAGGATGGGGTGCTTCAACCTTGACAAGGCGATATGGGCTCAGCGCTGGCCTTGCCTGTGCTGCTTTTCTCGCCGTTGGTATAGTTTCCCAAGAAGAAGCAAATAAAAGGTACTCAATCCATTTCTCTTCTCACCATGTTACTTCCTCATCATTACAAGTCAGTGTCCTGTTATGAATTGTTATGAGCATAAACCAGTTAAGTTGATCTGGCGAATAAGAGAATGCCGTCCTGATATTTGTTCTACTTCCCAGTGGTGCACGTCGTGTTAGGAACCACAAACCTCTACAATGGTGTGATTTTGTCCACTTTGAGTATAAACTCTCATGGTTTTGTTATTGGTTTCCTCGAAAAGTCTCGGAGATGTATTCCTTACTTATAAATCCATGATCAACTCCTTGATTAGTCAACGTGGGACCTCTCTCCCAACAATCCTTAACAATCCTCCCCTCGAACAAAGTACGCCATAGAGCCTTCAAACAGCCTCCCCTTAGTCGATGCTCGACTCATTCTCTGGAGCTCTCGAACAAAGTACACCCTTTGTTTGACACTTGAGTCACTTTTGACTACACCTTCGAGGCTCACAACTTCTTTGTTCGACATTTGAGGATTCTATTGACATGGCTAAGTTAAGGCATGACTCAGATAACATGTTAGGAATCACGACTCTCCATAATGGTATGATATTGTCCGCTCTCTCGTGGCATTACTTTTGGTTTCCCCAAAAGGCCTCATACCAATGGAGATGTATTCCTTATTTATAAACCATGATCAACTCTTCTAATTAGCCGATATGGACTCCTCTCCGAACAATCCTCAACATGTAGAACATGAACGGATTCTCTTAAAATATGATTTGTTTTACCAATAACAAGATGCATTGCATTCTGCAGAAACGTTGAAAAGGAAGAGGAAGTAGTCCTACAAAATGGCATAAGGTGCACATCTAACATCTTAACTTGGCCACATTCCCCACTATCTGACTCTCTTAGTTCTACAAAATCTAAGAAACTTTGATGATGCAAAACAGGTACTACGAGACGAGGGTCGGCCGTGGCACCGTACCGAGGTCCGGGGACCTCGTTGTGATTGATCTCAAAGGGAAAATACAAGACAGTAATGACATATTTGTAGATACATTTGAGAATGAGAGGAAGGCATTGGCTATGGTGATGGGCTCGAGACCTTACTGCAAAGGAATGTGTGAAGGTTTGGAATATGTTGTGAGATCCATGAAACCAGGCGGTAGGAGGAGAGTTATAATTCCTTATGATTTGGGGTTTGGAGAAAAAGGTGCGGATTTAGGCACTGGCTTTCAAATTCCTCCATTTGCAACATTAGAGTATGTAGTTGAGATTGATGAGGCTTCCATTGCAGCTGCTTGAGCTGTTCTTGGATGCATATAGCTACACAACACATCATTCTTTCCCCCTTTTCTGCCTTGTATTGATGGAACTATAGAGAAGGACAACAGGGATCCTTTCATTATAGCAATATTCTTTACTTTTCTGATATAACTTCTGTTGATCCAAACGTGAACGTGATGCTCAATGTTCGAAGATTCAAATCTAATTTGAATTTGAAATAATCTATCGTTTAGAATTTAAATTCGACACTTAATGACTCTAATATTCTTCTGCATCACCTGTGACATGGCTACATTCCGTGGTTCCAATCATGAATATAAAGTATTATACTATAATAAATCTATGTTTTCGTGAGTCGCATGTGGGGAGACCTGCACGTACGGTTTTTAGGGGGATCCGATCTAAAGACTAGCCAACACCCACCTGACTTAGATGTTAGGATCGCATAACAACGCACACACTCAATCTAGATGAACACAAAGAATAGGATAGAGAAAATGCAAGGAGAATATTGGTTAAAGGTTTTGTATCGATGACTATATATATGTACAATAAGAGAGAATACAGAATATATGGTTTAGGTTACTCCATATAACCATCTACTATATATAATTATCTTTAACCATGCATATAATCATCTACTATTTATAATTATCTTTTAACCATTGACTAAGCTATAAACAACCACTCCATAACCTAAGAGTATAAAACTTATCTTTAAACTTTACCTTAATCCTCGACTCAAATTTAATTTTTTTTATTTGAAATAATATTTGTTAGGATTTATTAGACTTTTATTTTTTTTTATTTTATTATTTATTATTTTTATAGATAATACTATGCAAAAATAAATAAATAAATAAATAAAAATAGTGTAGAAGAGAATTGAAGTAAGGAACCTTTAGGGGAAAAGTAGGGGAAATGGCGGGGACGGCGAGAAGATGTCAAAACAAAGGATTGGTTAATACAACCGTCGTGTTGTCCGAATCCTGGCCAGAAAATATTTTGACTTCTCCCGTTGCTAAATTCTTGTTTAACCAAACATGAATCTCATTCCACATGAAAGTCTGAATTTCTGAGTGTTTCGCCGTCGACAGCTCCATGGCAACTGTGCTCGACTCCCGTTTCTTGGCGCTTACTGCCATTGTCACTGTAAGATTTCATGCTCTCTGAATTCCCAACTCTATCTTGGAACTTCCTTCACTTTCTGACTCTAATTGTGCGATTTCCAGATTGGATATCAACTATTGTTCTTTATAGTCACAGCTCTTCTCAAGTTCGACAAACTCACTGATTTTGCTGGTATGTAGTTAGTTACTTTCGTTCTCCTCCTTTTGTCAAGAATTTAGATTCGTGTTGCTGAGAAATAAGAGAAAGGCAATAGTTGGATTTAGTTCCAAAGATGGAAACGTAATTTATTTTATGTTTTAGTTTTTTGAATTTTTGTTATCATGAGTGGAATGAGTCTGTACAGAAGAAATTTGAAGTTTTGGATAGAACAAACTTCAAAAAATTGATTCAGAATTGCATAGTAAGTTGGTCGTTTAGGTGCTGAGAGACGGTTGTGCCATATGAATTTTTTGTTGTTTGTTTCATATGCTGTGTACTACTGTTTGGTTTTGATGCTAATTTGTGAAGTTTCTGATTTTCAGGCAGCACAAATTTTGTGATAATTGCTGTTTTGACTCTTGTTCTTAAGGGTAGCTGGCATTTTAGACAGGTAATAAATGCTGTTTGATCCCTTAAATAAGTTTTTGTGAGATCCCACGTCAATGGGAGAGAGAAACGAAGCATTCCTTACAAGGGTTGGAAGCCTCTCCCTAGTAGATACGTTTTAAAACTATGAGGCTGACGGCGATACGTAACGGGCCAAAGCGGTCAATATCTGCTAGCAGTGGGCTTGGTCTGTTACAAATGGTATCAGAGCCAGTTACTGGATGATGTGTTAGCGATGACGTTGGGGCCCTAAGGGGGGTGGATTGTGAGATCCCACATTGATTGGAGAGGGCAACGAAGCATTTCTTATAAGAGTGTGGAACCTCTCCCTAGCATACGCGTTTTAAAACCGTGAGACTGACGGTGATACATAACGGGCTCAAGTTGACAATATCTGTTAGCGGTGGGTTTGGGTTGTTACAGTTTTGCATCACTATTTATGATTTCGCTTTATTGCAATCCCATCCCCATTGCAATTACTTCAACATTCTCAAGTTTCTAAACCTGCTTGAGAACGATTAATAAACAACTTTCCTGATGTAGTAAGTGCCAATCATGGTTTCAAAATCTATGAAAATAATGGGGGCTTGGATCAAACTTATAGTTTCGATTTCCTAAGTGACTTAAGATACCTTTTAGGAGTTCCTTTTACGCGTACTTCATTGTTGGCATTTTGTGCTGCTCATGCTTTTCATGTTCTCTTCTTGCTGTCTCCAAACTGGATAAACTATGAAAAGAAATTTTACTCGAGTCATTGGTGTAAACCTGTTTGCCCACAAATGAACTTATGGTTCTATTTCTCCAGGTTGTTCTGTCTTTTCTTGTGGTGGCATGGGGTCTTCGTCTTGGTTTTTTCCTGCTAATGAGGTATGTCAAACTGTTTGACCATAGATAGCTCTTCAATTCATATTCACATTTCATTTGTGCGATAATGTTTGTTGCCTAGTTATTTACAAACAACTGTAAATGCTAAAGGTTTTAGACAATCAAAATGCTCTGTCATTTACTAATAAGATATATATACGAGCTTACGAGGTTAACCGAAGTAGGAGAAGATAAAAAGACAATAAAGGACAACACGATTAACATATTTACAAAATTATAACTAATACTAATATCAGAACTCCAACTCCAACTAAACTAGTAATTTTGTGTGGATATATGGAAATCAAGCATTACTTCCTCTGATTCTCATTATTATTACCGGTGAAATATGGGGCACTATTTGAAGAAGGGAGAGGAGATTTAGTTCTTCAAATTAGAAAATGGGCTGAGACAGTTTCTGAAACTTACGCCTTTAGTTATAAAGTTCAACTATTAAACAAATGATCAATTATACTGCATGGAAATCATAAAATTTTGTCCAATCTACCCGAGATGAGTTCTTGTCATTTCATTTTGACAGAAAAACGAACAGACTTTAGTTAATAGAAAGGAAATGTATATTGATATGTTCACACGATAGGACAATATTGATGGACAGCAGTTTTAAGACAATTGCTTGGTGTAGTTTCTTATGTTTCTTTAAGTGCCCCTCAGGATTTTGCAATGGGGAGAGGACCGGCGTTTTGATGAAATGCGTAGTAATTTGGGAAAATTAGCAGTTTTCTGGATATTTCAGGTGGGTTGGATTATTATTTTATTATTCATACGAACCTATCTAGCTCACCTTTTTATTAATTCAGGCTGTTTGGGTCTGGACCGTGAGTTTACCTGTCACAGTGGTCAATGGAAGCAATCACAATCCACCTCTCCAAGCTGCGGATGTAATTGGGTGGATTATGTGGTTAGTGGGTGTTGTATTCGAAGCTACAGCTGATCAACAAAAGCTGACATTTAAAAACAATCCAGAAAATAGGGGGAAGTGGTGCAATGTTGGACTTTGGAAGGTCACTCGACACCCTAATTACTTCGGTGAGGTTAGGTCACTGCCAAAAGTACATTTATTTTTTAACTGGCATTTCACATATTTTCCTTGTTTACTTAGAACTATTTGTTCAATATTCCAAGTAGTTAAGTCATCCATTTATATCTTAATTTCTTGCTCCGCACTGAGGACTCTTTGATTAGTATTAGCAAACACTCACTCGACTTTATAATCTTCCTCTTAATTGACTTGCTTACTAGCTGCTAGGTCAAGTTAAAGAGTGGCCTTCTCCTTAGCAAAGAGTAGTTGCTTGCTCGCTTTTTCTAAAACATTCAAATGAAATGGATATTTTCTTGGATAGCCTTTTTCTTTATTTTTTCTCTAGGGAAAGAATGTTAAAGATATAAACACACTTAGTGATGAAGAACTTGTTCTTCCCCTATGAGGAAGCGACTAATTTGTAAGTTTGGTGGTTGTGATTTCTTGTACTGCGAGATATTTCTGCCTCAGAGTTGCATATATTTCAATTGTCTGTCAACGATTTCATATGTGAGATCCTACATCGGTTGGAGAGGGGAACGAAGGATTCCTTATAAGGGTGTGGAAACCTCTCCTTAACAGACGCGTTTTAAAACCTTGAGGGGAAGCCCGAAAGGGAAAGCCTAAAAAGGACAATATTTTGCTAGCGGAGGGCTTGGGCTGTTACAAATGGTATCAGAGTCAAGCACCAAGCGGTATGCCAACGAGAGGACGCTGGGCCCTCGAGGGAGTGCATTGTGAGATTTCACATCGATTGGAGTGGGAAATGAAACATTCCTTATAAGGGTGTGGAAATCTCTCCCTAGCAGACGCGTTTTAAAAACCTTGAAAGGAAAGCCCAAAGAAGATAATATGTACTAGCGGTGAGCTTGGGCTGTTACCCAAGACTTCATATAACTATTTCTTATTTCATCCTCTTAAACCTAAGACTCTTATCAATGGTGATAACAGATCTTTCTTTGGTGGGGAATCTTCGTTGCTTCCACACCCGTTCTGGAAGGTGCTGAGTGGCTTGTGATACTTGGGCCAATTTTTCTCACATTGTTGCTTCTCTTCGTCAGTGGGATCCCTCTCCTCGAGGTTTGCTTTCCTCCCCCTTTCAATTAATCTGCAGATCTTACTTCATCTTATTGGTATGTTTTGTATTAACAGGAATCAGCAGATAAGAAGTTCGGAAATGTGACTGAATACGTACAGTATAAAAGAAAGACCAGGTTGAGTTCTTTTTACTTTTTCATTCATTATTTACACACCAACTAATTTAACATCTATATGGTAAAAGTAATTATCTTTTTTACTTTCTACTCCAGCCCCCTCATCCCACTGCCTACCGCAATATACGCAAATCTGCCCTCGTGGTTCAAGAAAATTTTTCTATTTGAATTTCCTTTTTACAGCCGCAATCTTCCCCGGGATGGGCTAAACTGGTGAGAAGGAATATCTTATCTTCTAGACGCTTATTATTTTACATATTTACTTGGCCATCTGCATTGCTTGAATAGACCATTTGCTTGCTTATGCATGCGTCAGCTATATTCTAGATTTAAAATAACGCCAAAACATCCGTACACAACATTTATGATTGATGCTTTCTTAAAGCACGTAAAAAAAATAATATATTTGACATTTGTGTCGAGGATCATTGAGATAAGTAGTCTCACATGATCGAAAGAGGAAGGTCATGGATTTATAAGGAACACTATCTCTATTGGTACGAGGCTTGTGATTCCTAACACTTTGTATATCAGATAGTTCTGAGCTGACATAAGCTAATGAAATTAGGAGTCTATTATATATGTTTATTCAGTAATTCATGTTGTCAATCCCATCTATTGGCTGAAGTTACTTACATTTTGTGCAAGGAATAGAACAAGCAAGGGAGAAACCAGTGATAGATTGAAGATGGGCTAGCATTTGGTCATGGTAGAATTCTTGTTTTCATTAGTTTGAATAGGGCTCACGACACGACTACACTTGTTCATCGCCGTTCTTGCCACTTCCTCATACGATTTATACATTGATTACGAAACCTACATTGTATTTATAAGTATTGATTGTTTATTTAAATTGAATGGTTGGAAATTGAGTTCAATATTATTACTTGTGAAATCCCACGTTTGTTAGAGAGGGGAACGAAATATTCTTTATAAGAGGTGGAAATCTCTTCCTAGTAGTCACGATTTAAAATCGTGAGGCTGTTGGCAATATGTAACGGGTAAAAACGGACAAAATTTTAAGTAAATCCATTGTGTTCCATTATGGCAAAAGGCAGCAAAAGATGGAATGAAGATCAAAGTCTTTGGCTGAACTGATTGAGCTTTGAAGCATTCAAAAAGATGAGATATCGCCAGACCCTTGAAAGTTAAACTGCAAGATCTCCATAAAGAGTGGGCTACCTGCTCCTCTTATTAGTCTCTTCTTTCGGGAGCCACTGAAAATGAACTGATTTGTACTGAAGATTCTTTTCTTGGCCCCAGCCCCACGCAGGACAGACAAACTACTATTAAGTAGCTGGTAGAGCAGGAGCCCTTTCAGACATTTTCTCTGGTTTAATTTGTATCAGATAGCCTCCATTTAAGCCCAGTGACGGCAAGGTGGGGTAAAGATCTTAACTGAGTATTTCAATTCACTTCTAAGTCCATAACACCTTGACTCCACTCCAGCATATTGGCTCCTTAACTCCACTGCTAGCAGATATTGTTCATTTTAGCCTGTTATGTATCGTCGTCATACTAACCGTTTTAAAATGCATCTGTTAAGGAGAGGTTTCAACACCACCCAGTGTCTGGCTCTAATACCAACTATAGCAACTCTAGGTTAGTAGAAAACTATGGTGGTTACAATAACATACACTTAATTTCTACCTCTAAACTTGCTTCTCTCCATTGTTTCAACTTCATCCTATGTGACCTTACTCAATCTCCACTGTAAAACTACTGATTTGAACCAAAGAACAACAGTATCAAGTATGATTTAGATCATATTTGTTCCATATTTATGTTTATAATTCAACCAAATGCATTGAAAATTGCATCATTGGGTTAACTTAACAGCTAAAGATTGAATTTAGGGTGTTGAAACAGACGGTGAAAAGCAAGTGTCCAGATTAGCAATTTAATTAGAGCTTCCTAGTTCCTTTAAACTCATATTCATAGTCCAACCATTGCCACAAAATAACCAGAACCACCCATTACTACAAGCCAAAACCCATTAATTCCTAGAGAAAGTTGGGAACTTGGCATCAGTAAAAGCCAATACAAACCTCATAAACTCCTATCCAGAAGTAGCATATACAACAGAAAAAGCAGAGAGAAATGTGGTTCTTTCTAACCGTGATGAGGGCAAAAAGTGACCAAATAGTTTCCACCAGTACAAGTAGCAATGCTAGTAGGATCATCATATGCATAAGAGTAAGCCTTAGGACATGCAGCCTTGAAGATCTTAGAATAAGCAGTCGGCTTGCAGGATTGTGGGTTCCCAAAGCTGCCTGTGCAGCAATACCTTGGAGAATTGAATGCAAAGCAAGCACTTTTGCAGGCCATCACTCTCCTGTTATCATGAGATCTAACTTGCAAACCAACAGGACACATCATGTTAAGGTCACTAACACACCCAGCATAGCTACATTTCCCTGAGCCTTTCGAAGGAGTAATGGAAATGGCTAAGTTATAGCCATCAACAAGGCTTACATCATAGAAATCTTGGTCATTTCCAAGTGTAATCTCAGCAAGAGTAGCTGGTGGTGTGCCGCCAATGCCATTGCAGAAAAGGGCTCCCCCACAATCCCCTGTAGCGCACTTGCCTCGTCCAGATGCGTCGAATGCACAGCCATGGCGGCCCCAGAAGCGGCCAGACCAGAGAGGTGGAAGGTGCAGAGAGTAAGCCTTGTTGGGTGGGAGCTTGAAACCACCTCTAGCCAACAAGGGCTTGCCTGCACTTGGCTGAATGCCAGGCCAAACGGGGTGAGAACATTTGTTGTAAAGCGTTATTGTAGTGGCGGAGACCAAAACTGTGAGAAATCAAAGAAGAAAAGCCATGGATTTGAGTCACATTGAACAAAATAAGAACCCCAAAACTTCATTTAGTTACCTGAAATGTGGGCAGTCAGGAGAGTGTAGAGAGTGAGCGCAACCACAGATCCCAGAGAGACCTTCATGACTGATAGCTGAATATAAAGAATTGTTGGGGTTGAGGGTTTATATAGAGAAACAGAGCGTAAAAATAGAGAAGATGGTTTGATTTTGTCCACTTTCAGCATAGTCCAAAAAAGATCTCGTACCAATGAAGATATATTTCTTACTTATAAATTCATGATCAACTCTTCACTTAGCCGATGTGTGACACTCTCTGAGGCACTCAAAGTCTCAACTTTTAGTGAGGAAAGCTGAAATGGGTTGGAGGCTTTTTTGAAAATTGTATAATTGAATGGGAAGAAGTGACATTATTTGAGCATTGATATTAGTCATTTATGAGTAAAAATGGAGACTTTATGGACAAAGCTGCCCAGTTCCCAAAGATGTCAGAAGCAGTGGAAGAGGGTTTGGTTTGGTTGTGCACGATCTTACACAAAGGGAACTGGTTCACATGTCAAGGGAATCAACCGTTTCCTTTTGGTTAACATTTGCCTTTTCTAGAGCGTTCTTAGGACTAAACCACAAGCGAACAGTCGTCAATGGTACCTTGTCGTCCATCGAACCAAAATCGATCGAAAGAAAAACTATTTTTTTGGTGTTGGGTGTCAACAAAATCATCGAATTTGAACGTTCCTTGTAACAATGTTGAAAAAACATTGACTTTGACTCAGTTTTTTCGCGCACCAGCTTCAAATGACCCAAGATGATTAAATTAAGTGGAGTAGAATGCACAACCGTCAGATGTCATCGAGGTATGTAAAACGTTTAATTTGTCCTTTGCATTTTTAGCTTACTTTAATCACTAATAAAGGTTTTGAAATGTAGTAAGAAGAGAGACCAAAGTAGTGTTTTTTTTTATAATAAAGTATGTAAAGAGATATGGGGTGTCTCCTCCATGGTTCAAACTTTAAAGCATTTCACTTTCTTCAACGATCCAATTAATGGCTGTTCCCCATTTAGATTCTTCCTCGAAAACCAAAAGTATGTTTCATTTCATTAAAGATACGACGTTAATATAATAAGTTAAAATATACAATATCTACTAGCAGCGAACTTAGGGTATTACAAATGATTAAAGCCAGATATTGAGCAGTGTGTCAGCTAGAATGTTGGTCATCGAATTGTGAGATCTCACACGATTGGAGAAGAAAACGAAACATTTTTTTATAAGAATGTATGCCCGAATGAAAAATTTAGGAAAGACAATAACTGCAAACAGTGGACTAGAACAATTATCCAATCACATTCTAATAATCATGATGATTATTTTTCTGAGTGTTCTAACATAACAACTCAAAAAGTTTATGAAGAAACAAATATTATGAAAATTCAAACTTTTTTGAATTCTTCGATGAGCTAATGAAACATTTAATGCGGAGAATTTATTTAGAAATAATTGAAGGATGATATTAATAACAGCTGTGTAATATTGACACGTGTGAGTTAGGTAAATATTGGGTAAAGAAAGCATCATACACACGTATGGCGCAAAATGAGTACAAACCTTCGATCTTTTCACATCAACGGTTCACATTGCTTTATTCCACTTTTTGGATCTGAATGTGCAACGGCTCTGCTACTGATCACCGCACTCGAACAAAGTTAAGGCCACATTTCCCTTTATACCCTTCTCTCTCTCTTTTTTTTTTTTTTAAACTTAAAAAAAGGTGTCTCTCTCAGACGGGGCCGACACCAAAGCTAACGTCGTCGAAAAAGAGATTCTTCTATTAAAATTGTTGTCGTTTATTCGACTGTTTCACCCAGACGACAGACTCATGATTTTTTCTTTTTTTAATAATTTTAAATATATACACAAAAGAAATAATAAAAGGAAAAATAATTTGTTAGTGGGCTTCCACTTTTGGGCCTAGAAAGAACTTTCTCAAGATAAGCTATACACTTGGGTTTGGGCTTAGGTTTGGACCTTGGGCTCTTTAGTGGCCCAACAGAATCTTCCTCCAGGCCCAGGAAGCACAAGAAATGACAGAAGATCACTTATCGTTGACTCGGTTGTGCTACTATAGGGACTATAAAAGTCGGAATAAGAGAACACTCATCTAGAAGTAGACTTACTATATAGATACTAAAAAATTGTTCGAGTTGTGAAATAGGTACAATCCGTCGTAAGAAGTTACTCTTAGATCTCATTCAGTTAGAAAGGGTAACGAAACGTTTCTTATAAGGGTATGAAAACCTCTCCTCAACCGACGCATTTTAAAACTTTCACGAGAAGTCCAAAAGGGTAGCTCAAAAAAGACAGTATCTACTAGTAGTGAGCTTAGGTTGTTATAAATGGTATAGATCCAAACACAAGACACTCGGATAACAAGAACATTGGATTGGGAAGCTCAAAAGAGAAAGCTCACAAAGGATGATATTACTACCAGTGGGCTTAGATTGTTACAAATGATATCAGAGCCAAACACCAAGCGATGTGCCAACGAGGACGTTAGGCTACAACCTTGAAGGGAAGCTCAAAAGGGAATGAAGCTCGAAGGAGTTGTTAAACTAACGTAAAGATTTAAACTTTTGACGTTTTGGTCGAGAATATATATCATAATGAAAGCTCGATGATGAGGTGATGATGACGAAGAATAAGGAGAGAGAGAGAGAGAGAGGAAAGGGATGTAACAATGGTGGGTCTAAGTGAGTGCATTAAGGGGAAACTTGTGGTGGGGTTTGTGTGAATATGATGTTATTATATGTCCAAACAAACAAACCAAGCTCAAGTCTTGTCACTTTCTACTGTTGTTGTAATTCAGATTTATATGGCCCAACCACACTGCCACACCGCACCTCCTCTTGCCTTCCTTCCTTCTGCCATCGCTCATAAATTCACTTAAACCCTCTCTTCTTTCATTCTCTTTTTCTTCTTACACCCTTCTTTAATTCCTTCATTTTATGGCCTTTGCATCTCTCAGCCCTGCATTTTACATTAATTACCCATTCAACTCCTTAGGGTTTTCAAACAAATAATTGTTTAAGTTGCACGGTGAAATGGGATTGTAACCGTCCAAATTCTTTCACCGCTAGTAAATATTGTTCGTTTTGGTTGGTTATGTGTTGGCGTCGGTCTCACGATTTTAAAATGTGTTTACTAGGGTGAGAGAGGTTTTCACACGCTTATAAACAATATTTCGTTCCCCTGTTCAACCAACCGATATTTGTAAGATCAGTTTCTAGGGTATGTTTCAATTACGTCAAGAATCATCTTTTAAGTTTAAAGAAGCCCACTTTATCAAAATACGAGGAATGATAAGTTATAACGTCTCGTTCTAGAGTCATTCCTATGGGATCCAATACAAAAATTCTAAGAATAATCATAGGTCTACCTTAGTGCACTAAAATCTAAAGAAGCTCACAACTTTGTCCAATAAAAAAAAACTCAACTTTCTAGCGTGTTCGTATGAACCAATGACTTGAACAATTTGGACAGCTCGGTTGGATTTTCTTTCAATTTAGGTTAGATTGGAACTTTTTTACTTGGGTCAACCCGACCAACCTGAAAATATAATCTACAACTAAAACTCAACCTACTTTTAAGATTATTACGAAGATTAAAAATATTAAACGTTTGTAAGAGTGTATTGTAACTTATAAATATTTGATATTTGAGCGTTGAGAATCAACCCGATATAAAATTGTGACTAAAACACGAAATTGAAAGCCCAAATGGGAAAAGAAAAGAAACATTTCACCAAACTATTCATCAATCAACTTACATAAACAGAAAGAACAAACTTTAAAGCTTTGGTAAATCACTTCTTCATGCCTTAATCAATTCTTCAATGGAAGGAATTCAAAGAACTGAAGTGGAGTCATCACATTAGCACTGTTCATCCCTGAGCTTCCCACTGTTTCACACCCACCATTTCTTGTCTCACTGCACAATGGAAATAGTTGTAGGGTTTCTGATTCTTCTAATCCTTCAACCCCATCATCTTGGTGCATTATTGTTGTAACTGTCGCGGTCGTGGTGGTGGCGGCGATGGGGGCGGTGTTCATCATCAGTTGCCTGCAGCCACCAACGCCACCGCCACCGACACCGCCGGGAGTGGCCGCCGTAGAATGGAGGCATCCATTTTGTGTCCTGGTGCTATCTTTTGGCGCGCGTTGAATTGGAAGAGATTCCTGTGATAATTTAGAGAATGATCATAGGTTTATAAGTAAGGAATACATCTTCATTGGTACGAGGCCTTTTGGGTAAGCCTAAAGCAAAGCCACGAGAGGTCGTAATGGCATGAAAAGACGCAAAGGGGGGAAGATGATGTTCAAAGTTTGATAAGAGGGGGAGGGAGGTGTAGAGCCGACAGAAAGGAAGGAATGCAGCTTTTGGAGCCTTTTCATTTCCCAACAAACTAAGCTAAGCTTTTTGTTCCCTTCCTTCTTCCTTCTTCAACATCTTTTCTTTATCACACGCTATAATAACTTTTTCACCTTAAAGCTACCCTTCCCATTACCTCATCATTTCATGCATGGGATGGTTTGAATAATCATCACCAAACATTCTTCTAGACTAACTATGTTCGAGAGCCGATGTTGACTAATTAACATGAAGATCATTTGAGTATCCGAGGTGTTGATCAGCTCTATTGAACTGGCTTAATGGAATTTTCGGGTGTCGAACAAAGAAGTTGTGAGTCTTAGTGAAGATCCGTGGAGAAAAGGAGTTGACCCGGATAGCTCAAAGAATTTTCGGGTGGTCAAATAAAGAAGTTGTGAGTCTCTAAGGTGTCTTCATATCAAAAATCCGTGGAGAAAAGGAGAAAAGGAGTTGACCCAGATAGCTCAATAGAATTTTCGAGCGTCGAACAAAGATGTTGTGAGTCTCAAATGTGTCCTCGTAGTGAAGATCCATGGAGAAACCAAGTCAACCCGGATAGCTCAGTAGAATTTTCAAGTGTTGAACAAAGAAGTCGTACGTTCATAGTGAAAATCCATAGAGAAAAGGATTTGACCCCAATAACCCAATAGGATTTTCGGATGTCGAACAAAGAAGTCGTGAGTCTTGAAGATGTCTTCATGGTAAAGACTCATGGAGAAAAGGAGTCGATCCAGATAGCTCAAAAGAATTCTCGGGTGTCAAACAAAGAAGTTACAAATCTTGAACGGAGTTGACCCGAATAGCTCAATAGAATTTTCAAGTGTGGAACAAAGAAGTTGTGAGTCTCGAGAGGTATCTTAATAGTGAAGACCCATGAAAAAAAGGAGTTGACCCGAATAGTACTAACTATTTAGGAAGAAACTCAAAGTTACTTTATCCGAGAGGGATATTGTTAAAGTCTCACATTAGCTAATTAAGAGAAAAATGAAGATCGAGAACACATAAGTAAGCGTAAACCCACGAAAACTTACGCTAACGAAACGATAAAGCATGATTTGTTGTAAAAATGGGGTTTTTATTAGAACACAAAAAAAAAAAAAAAAAAAAGTGAGAGAAAGAAAATAGAAACCTCCACAAGTGTACGGCAGTTTGTAGAGGTAGGCCAGTTCTTGGTGTGTTCAACTTCATAGACTGTCCTACCCGACCCTGTTGACAAAAAGTAAGACAAAAAGAATACGACTTTACATATCAACAAACAAATAGAATGTTTAGAACAACTCCCAAAGACAAAATTTGTGCCTCTTCGCGACAAAAATCTATGTCACGGGTTCAAACACATCAATGTTCTTCCTTTTTTATCGCTTAAATTTCACAAAATCATGAACAAAAAAACATTTCAAATGGTCGGATTTTTTTGTTACCTGAATCTTTCCGTTCGAGGATTTCAATGTCGCAAATCGACTGGTCGGAAGATTCCATCTGACGGCGGCGTTTCTGCCGCTCTCTAGCCTTGTGATTCTGAAACCAATAGAACACGTTCTTCCCTTCGATCTTCCCAAAACGGCGGAGCTGACCGGTGATATGTTGAATCTGGTCGGCGGACGGTGTTCGAGTTCCCCGGCGGTACAATTCCTCCAGTAATCTCAACTGCTCCGGCGTCGGATTCCACCGCGAGCTTACCACGACCGGCGGCGGTGGTGCATTATTCAACTCTCTCTTGCTCTGATCAGTCCCTACAGAACATTAAAATCCGGTGAATATGAACGGATTTGAAGGAAAGTAATGAAAAAAAAAAAAAAAAAAAGGAGAGATTTTGAAAGTACCCATTTGATAAAATTGAGAGAAGAAATCGTTGGTGGAGGGAGAAGAGAGAGGGCGAGGAATGAGCGGTCGAAGTTTCCGGGCATTGAATGAATCGGAAGAAAAATTCAAATCTCCGCCGTCATTGTAACCCATCATCCACATGTTCATCAAAAAAACAACTAATAATACTAAATTGGTAGTAACCCTTTAATGGGATTGCAAACTAGAGCTCAAAGGGTGTAAAAAAATTCAAACTTTTTGAGTGGGAACCCTCTCTCTCTCAATCTCTCTCCCAATCTCTCTCCCAATCTCTCTCTGAATCTCTCCCAATCTGTATAGTGAAGAAAGAAGTGATGGGTAATATATAGAGAGTGGGAATTGAAGCTTGGTGGGATAGTTTGAGCTGAAAGTGTGAAAGGGTTTCTTTTTGGGAGAGAGAGAGAGAGAGAGAGAGAGAGAGGCGTGGAATTCTGGGGAGAGGGTTTTTTGTTTTTGTTTTTTTCGGGAGAAGTGAATGTAAAACGACTTGACGATGATGAGGGTTATGATAAGCCTCATCACACATACATACATTATTAAGACACTCCTTATCTCTCTGTCTCTCTCTCTCTGTCTCTCTCTCTGTCTCTCTCTCTGTCTCTCTCAAATTCTCTCTCTCAAATTCTCTCTCTCTCTCTCTCTCTCTCTCTCTCTCTCTCTCTCTCTCTCTCTCTCTCTGGGGGAGGGTGGTCTGTCATTAATTGTAATCCTAATGTGTTGTGGCTATCAATCTTATTCTAAATCCAAACTGCCCCTCATCTTCTCTCTCTCTCTCATTCATTTTTGCTGTCATTTTGTGTACGCCACCATACCCTTATTTTACCCTCTTCTATCACCCTTCATTTCCACTCTCTCCTCTAACCATACCAAATCTCTCTCCCTCCCAAAAATTATGAATTATTCGACCAGACCGCTACAATATGACTAACACAGTTCAATATCGTGAGCTACAACATGACTAACACGGTTAACATTCATTAGGACAAAGGCGGAGAAGTCTTTCTCGCTCATGCTCCATCTCCTATTTCATGATCCCGGTAAAATTCTCCATTAGACTAAGGACTCAAGAAGCCTATACGATGAAAACAAAGGCGGAGAGGTCTTTCTCATCTCCTATTTCGTTTCCTATTCATGCAAAATTCTCCATTAGACTAAGGACTAGAGAAGCTCATTTAGTGAAGACAAAGACGGAGAAGTCTTTCTCATCCCCACCTTGTCTCCTATTTCATTTCATCTCTACAAAATTCTTAATTTATTTTTGTAAAGATAAGTCGAGAATTAAATAGACATCTATAATAGATACAAGACTGTATTTTGTCGTATTTTAAGAGGTAGAAGTTAATGGACGTCCAATATCTGAATCCATTGCCTGCTACCCCCATGCAGTTTATTTATTTGTATCTTTCTCTCTCTCTCTCTGAATCCATAGTCCTTTGGTCATTATGATAGGAATGACTCAATTTTCGAGCCTCTCTCTCTCTCTCCCTCTCTCTCCCTCTCCCTCTCTCTCTCTCTGAGAGAAGGCAAGCATTTGAAATGAAAGGCATAATAATTGTTTAATTATTTGTGGGAAGGAAAGAAAAGAAAGAGAAGGGGCTGGTTGGGGAGAGGGCCAAGGGGCTACACACTGCACCTTCTCAGAACCCTACCCTCTCTCTCTCTCTCTCTCTCTATTACATTATCACTTACAATAATAACACCAACAAAACAACCAACAAAAAAGGTTTGGATGTTTAAGACACAAACCCATTTCACCTTCAATCAAATGAATCAACGAAATTATAAGTTCGATTGTTCGCCAATGATTAAGGAAAAGTGAGCTTAAAGGTAGAAGAAGAATTAAGATGTAATGGTCTAAGTCTACTGTTAGCGGATATTGTATTTTTTTTTTTTTTTTTTTTTTTGGAACAGTTGAGAGAAGATGGGAAGTCAACTTGTCTGCAAAACAAGACAGCTTTTTTGTCTTTGGTTTGTAATGTTGTTGACCAAGAATGAAATGTTGTGGAAGGGTTAAGTAATGTGTTGAAATGAGCAGAAAATAAAAGTGAGAATCAGAAGGAAAAGAATGGAAGAAACAAAGGATCGTTTGGAAACAAAGTAAGAATAGATTCCAATTCTCTGATTTCAATACGTAATCAAACACCCTTTTTGTCTCCCTACCCTCCTCTACTATTACTTTTATTATTATTATTGTTGTGTTTTTTTTTTTTTTTTTTTCACTTCTTTTTGTCCCATTTCAATTTCTAAACTTTGAAGGTATCGATGTTTGAGATATCATTAATTGAAAAAAACCCTGATCAATCGTGAGATTCCACATCAATTAGAGAGAGAAACGAAACATTTCTTATAACTGCATGGAAACATTTTTCTAGTAGATGCATTTTAACGCCTTTAGGGGAAGTTCGGAAGGGAAAGCAAAGACCCCAAGTGGTGTGTCAATGAGAATGCTGACCCTCAAGGGGGTGAACCGTGAGATCTCACATCGGTTTGAGAGAGGAACGAAACATCACACTGCAAGGATGCTGGCCTCCAAGTGGGTGGATTGTGAGATCCTACATCGATAGGAGAGGGGAATGAAACATCACACTGCGAGGACGCTGGCCTCCAAGGGGGTGAATTGTGAGATCCCACATCGGTTAGTGAGGATCAAGGACGCTGGCCCCTAAGGGAGTGGATCGTGAAATCTCACATCAGTTGAAATGGGGAACGAAACATCACACCGCAAGGATACTAGCCTCCAAACCCTAAACCCTTCAAAGGGATGGATTGTAAGATCTCGCATTGATTGAAGAAGAGAACACAACATTCATTTCTTATAAGGGTGTGGATCAGTTCTTTGAAAGGTAGGCAGATATCTTGACGACTTAGCTACATTTTGTTTGTATTAATGTTGGTACCAACGTGTGGTTATGTTTGTTTGCATTAATGGTGGCAATGTTCTAAATTTGGTTATGGCCTATAGAATTAATTCATCTCACCAAACCCTTTAATTACAGATGTTCTAAGTGGTACACATCTGTCTTATACTTTTAAGTTTACATTATTTTGCTCCCAAAATGTTAAACAAACCGCTCGGAATTTAACTTCTTTTGCACAAACCAATCGAGAGATGGACGAATTCCCGAGAAGGTGGACTTTAACTTCTAATGGTGCTTTTGGCATTTCTTTGGTTCGTTTGGCCATAGAATCATATAATGATTGATCATCATACGTTCAAACTTCTGAAAGTCTGTTATCCCGACATTTTCGTGTGACATTGTCATGTTACTCGTTTTTAAGAATGAAAACTACCTCTACAGACAAACACATTGTTAGTATAGGTAATAGCTTCAATTCTTTTAAGTTTTTCGGAAGAATCTCATCTTCAAGATCATTCTCATTCTATGATAGTTCAAACCTACCTCTAGCAGATATTGTCCTCTTTGTGTTGTTCTTTTTGTGCTTCCTCTCAAGGTTTTAAAAAGCATAAATAGGTTTCCTCCACACACTTGTAAGGAATACTTCGTTCCCCATCTCCTTAGGGGCCTAGCGTCCTCACTGGCACACCACTCAGTGTCTGGCTATAATATCATTTACAATAGTCCAAGACTACCGCTAGCCGATATTGTCATTTATGGTTTTTCTTTTTTGGACTTTTTCTCAAGGTTTTAAAACGCGTCCGCTAGCGATAGGATTGGACTGTTACATATTCAAATGTGGTTTCGGTTTATTCATGAACTACTCTTTTACTCGAGTGTCACAAATACATTTTGACTCACCTTAGCCAACACGATGCCATGACACAATCTCATACCCTTGTCTCATCTCCACTCATGTTACAAAAACATTAAAATCAAAAGTTTATAGGTTTTAGTGAGGAACCCAAGGTGAAGTGAAATGGGGTCCTATAATTGATGTGTGTGGTTGACTCTTAAACACATTTAGAGTTCTGATTAGAGTGAGAAAAATGAGGATGTCTTGTCTCTGAAAACCCCACAACTTTATGCAGTCATGTCTGTTTAATGAAGTTTGCAGTGCATGGTTGTGAGAGAGAGAAGAGGAAAACATTAGAAATTATAGCGAAGCAGACAGGCTTTGCAGTGAATTAGCAGCTGAGCTAAGAGATTTATGAACCATTTTGCTTTTGTTTTTTTTTTTTTAAAAAAAAAAAACACAGAAACAGACAGAAGTTTAGGGTTTGTGAATTGTTCAGAATGAATGTTATGTTTTTTTTTTTAATCAAATCTCCATTTTCACCATCTCAGATAGGCTGCACCCACGTACTCTCTACACCCACTTCCTCTTTTTTTAATCAAATCTTTCTTGTACAGAAAAATATGCCATTTTTATGCTGTGTTCTGAAATTTCAACACACATAGCAGATTAAAAATATGCCCTTTTTGTGCTATTTTTTCTCATGCATGCAGCTCTTCCTGTTTGTTTTTTTTTTTTTTTTTTTTTTTTTTTTTTTTTTTTTTTTTTTTGCTTAATTTCCCTCTGCTTACATGATTTTACAAGGACATAAACTTTCAGGTACCAAGAACAACCATAAAAAAAAAAATAAAAAAAAAAAAATATATATATATATATATATATATACACGCCTTAGCCTATCTAGTGATTACCGATATCTGAAGATGCCATGAAAGCCTGCAAATATGTTGCTTACTGATTCACCCCTCTATAGAGATATTGTCCATTTTGAGCCTCATGACTTTGTTTTAGGATTCCCCAAAAATGCCTCATACAAATGGAGAGAGTATTCCATGATCATTCCCTAAATTAGTCGATGTGGGACTTTCATCATTCAACACAATCCCTTGAGGCTCGACTCCTTTTTCTTTTGGAGTCTTTAGTCATTTTTACTATACCTTCGTGGAGGCTCGACTCCGAGTCCTTTGTTCGACATTTGGTAAATTATACCTTCGTGGAGGCTCGACTCCGAGTCCTTTGTTCGACATTTAAGGATTTACCAATCTATTGACACGACTAAGTTTAGGGCATGGCTCCCTCCGTAGAAGCCACAAATGAGGTTGTTCTGTAGACGAGTAAATGAGAGATGAGGTCGTTCTGTAGACGAGTAAATGAGAGATGAGGTCGTTCTGTAGACGAGTAAATGAGAGATACATTGATGAATTGAGACCATATTTGAATGAGAGTTACGTTATGAACCCAAAATAAAGAGAATTAAAAATATGGCCCAAGCAAACATAGAAAGAGAGAATAAAGGAGGATTGAGAAGTGGCTTTACTAGTAGTTTGCGTAAGATTGATTGTTTTTCCTTTTAGGTAATGTAATCATGGTGGAGATAAAATTTGATTGAAATTCATTGTTTTACCATTAGATAATTTTGATTTTAAATGGGGTAAATTTTATGTTTCTAACACAGAAATTCGAAATAAACTTTTTAGAAAAGGACAATTATACAGTTGGTGAGGAAAATTTTGAATGCCACCTCGTGAAAGGATGACACACCAAATATATATAACATGAAAAGCTGTAAACTAGTAGAGACGTGAATGTGAAGGTGACAAGGAAATTTTGAATAAAGTTCCACGTGAATGAGCAAAGGCAAGGGTGTGGACAAGAGGCCTAGAATCTTTTCCATACCCCATGCCACAGCACAATTCACAATCACAAATGTTCGTGGTCCACTTAACAGCGACTTATCAATACCTAATACACGACTAAAGCCAGCCAGCCAACCGCTATCAATATTTGAGTAGATTACACACTGTTACCTTCCAAAAGTTGATGGTTCGATTTCCACCTACATTGTTGAAATCAGAAGCAAAAGACATACCATAATAGTGATATTAAGATTGTTTGTGTATCAAGTGAAGTAAGGGAACTCAAGGTTCCAAATGATTTCAAACAAAAAAACTGCAATAAAAATAAAGCATAAATTATGAGCACTTTTTCTTGGCAATGAAGAGTCCCCATCTTTGCTCACCGGTGGAGCTCCGGGCTAGTTTTGCTTTCCAACCATCTACTATTTCGTTGTAGTCCTCCTGAATTAAACCCGAATCTCCCAAGTGAGTGAGGAAAAAAAGACACCAAAATAGAAGTAAATACTACAGCATAAGTGTGAGAAAAATGTGAAAACTCACGGCAGAGAAGTCCTGAACGAAATCCTCCTTCTCCTTTTCTAAAGTACTTAATTCGCGTTGCAAAACTCGAATGAACTGAGAGGTGCAAACATGTAGATCTTCAGACACAGAAGCACATCATCGTCATAGTTTTCGCTGCTATGGATTTAAGGAGCAAACAATAATACCTGATCGGTGCGATCCTCGGCAGTAACCTCATCAAAGCCAGCATCTCTCAGCATCTGTTGAAGATGTAAAATCAATGATGAGCTTGCATGGTTAGAAAACAATAGACACTGACCATGGGAGGGGTGAATGAGATGGTTGAACTTGCCTGACCATATGCCTTTACATCATGTAGATCATAACCTCTCTGCTTGATATACTCAGCAAACTCGTCTGTAGGAGTTCCACCGCTTCTGCAATAATCACTGATAAGAACCTTACCTCCTGGCTTCAACCATTTGTAAAAGGATTTCATCAGCGCAGGTTTATCCTGCAATAGATTAATAGTTCAGATATTGAATATGCAAACTCCAAAGAGAAAGAAAGGGAAAAAAACAAATACGCTAAATGACCGATTATAACAGACATATCTTGCAGGATTACCTTATTGAAACATCATTTTATACGGTAATGATCTGTAGCTTGATCAAATTATCAATTATGTACAATAAAAACATTCTAATAATTCCAATAAATGCATAAAGGAAAATGAAGTTCATATATCGATGTGTGTGTGTGTGTGTTTGTGTGTGTGTGTGTGTGTGTGTGTGTGTGTTGTCTGGACACGAACATGAGGTTCATTTGTTGTAAAAATGCTGAGTTGGGAAATTGTCAACCAGTTCAACATAATTAGTAAAAAACAAGATGGCGGAGGAACATGAAGATATTTCTTACTTGAATGTGTAATATTGTGTCCCGGCTGTATATTACGTCAAAAGTATTATCTGGATAGGTTTTTTTGGTACAATCGGCAACCTCGAATTCAACTGCGCATTTGCGTCCAATGGCCCGCTCAAGAGCAAAAGAAATCATATTGATGGAGAGATCAATGCCAACAACCTCGACATCGAAGTTCTCTGCCATGTAAAAGTCACCTCCCCCAATGCCACAACCAACATCCAAAACTTTTTGACCAGGCTTCAGCTCTAGCTTTGAAACAAATTCTTTGGTGGTCTCTACATAAACGGAAAAGCTAGAAATTTCATTGTTACACAAATATATAAATAGATCAATCACTAAAGAACCCTTTGGTTCACAGGTCTCACAAGCTTAGATTTATCTAGCATAGAACATTTGGTATTCGGATGTCTCAACAGATTTTCATAACGTGCCCTCCTCAATTAGACGACATATTGGTTACTTGAGTGGTCCAAATATTGCCGAAAATATACTCAAATTGCAATGTGCTGACATAATTTTATGAAATCATCAAAATACATTGCCATTGAAAAGATTAGAGAGATAATGGCAGCAGAGCAGAAGAAGAGGCTTAAATAATAAGGCTTACCTATTCCTCCTGTACTGACAAAACCTTGACCAAATACACGCTCGTAGCGCAGGATGCCATTACATTTATATTGAACATTATCTAAAAACCTCTGGAATCCTCTGTCTTCCTGTGAAAAGACTTTCTGCCATATCCAGCAAATCTAAGTCAAAATGAAATGTAAACTTTGTTAGTAATAAACATAAAGAAACATTAAAAGGAATAATTAGAACAACTTCCGCCAGTAAGTACCTGGTTTTGGTTCTTCTTAGTTCGTACATAAGCTCCTATACATTTGCTGCTTACAAGGGATAGTTCATAGGAGTTTCCACACTCATCACGTATTTGGCAATCCTTAAAAATCTGCAGATGATGTAAAAAAAAAAGTTCAAGCTGGGATTACCATACATAATCTAAATGCTAAGCACTCACATGCCAAGTATAAATAGAAAAACTTCACATAAAAGCCAAATAGGAAATCAACCTGGCACACATCAGACACATACTTGTCTCTTATAATCTTGAGACGAAGTAAAAGTGATGGCAAGGATGTAAAGTCAAGCACTTCAAGAGACAAAAACATAACCATATACATAGTAAACACCATTTTGAATCAGAGAAGTTTCCCAGATGCAGTCTATTATGCTAGGATTGTCAACCTAGAAAAACACTTCTTTTTTATATACTATAAAATCAGGACTAATGCATATATGAACTGTCCATTGCACATCATTCGTTAATATTATCATAATTCCAGCACTTCGTCATCAGAAGACGATCTGTTGTTTTTTTTTAATTTTTTAAATGATGATGATCTGTTGAAGTTGAACGATGAGAAATAGACATTGTCATATAGTTAATACACAAAATCTCAAGGTTTCATAGGGGTAAAAAAACTAATGAAACTAATAAAAAAAGCAGACGGAAACGACCTTTGTGTAAAATCTGGGTTCCCTGTAATGTGTTGGGTTGTATTTGCGCTTAGAGTCTCCAGACTGATGAAAACATGACTCTCTGAAGAAGACATATCCACCAACCTTCAACCATTTAATCATACTTGCAGCCAAATTCTCCACCTATGGTTATAACAATGAATCAGTTTTTTGGAAGGACAATAAAAAATAAGCAGGCTTAGTCTAAATCTAACTAAGATTGCAAAAAATTAAACTCAAGGATTTAATGAACAATTTATCCAATAGAAGAACTTTGTAGACTGAAATGAAAATAGCTGAATGAAATTTCACCTAGCAACAAAAGAGGAACAGTATATAGCAGAATAGATTACACTTACATAACAGCTACAATGAAAAAAAAAATAAAATTAAAACCTGAATTTCTTTTTGCCACCTGGATTGACAAAAAGAAATCTGAAACAGTTCGTGCTAGACAGACTAATTGTGTTATTTAACAAACCAACCTGACAATGTTCCATAGCAACGAAGATATAATGCATATATTATTCAGTTCACTCTTTGGTGGATCTAAGAATTAGCCACAGCTTTCGCAGACTAGGCAATAGGCTATCACCATTTCACTTTCAATGAGAGTTTGGATCTGGATTTTTAAGACCCCAAATACAAAACGACTCCAAATACTCTAATCTTGAACAAACAACCAACTAGAAAGCATGCATATACAAAAGTGTAAAACATTTTCAGATTTTCTCATTCTATCAACAATGCATCACAAGTCATAAATCGAAGACTATGATCTCATGTAGTGTGCATCCAGGGGTTCCAATAGCACCAAAAGATAGGCAGTACCTCTTTATCAGACAAGTACATTAGCAGCCAATTGGAGAATATCAAATCAATTGATCCATTGGAAATGCTAAGCTCTGGAGAAGTCACATCTGCACATAGGAACTTGACGTTCTTGTGGTGGCTGTTGATGCTTTCATTCTACAGTTAGAACGTTAAGATGATAAGATAAAGAAAATAATTCCGTGCAAGTGTAAAACAGCAGTCGCGTGTTGGTACAGTATGAATAGATGTTAAACCTTACCTTCTTTATAGCATTTTCTATGAAATCCAGAGCAATAAGCTGGCCAGCCTTCAGGGCTAATTCGCTAGTAAAACGGCCGATTCCAGCTCCAAGTTCCAAGACAGATTTTCCTTCGTAGTGGGGAAGCAAAGAAAGTACCTGTGGACGGACAGTTTAAGAACTATGCACATCTTAAACACTGATGTACAACTCTACATCCTGCATTTCCACATCTAAACATAATAGATAAGAAAGAATGTATTGACTCTGTCTGCATTTCCAATGCATGTAATCCTGAGATTCAATGAATGAACCGAATCATCCAGCTTCATAACTGGAACTATTTAGAACTGTGCTACTGAAAATTAGGAAGAAGATTTTTCGAGACATGATACTACTAAACAACATTCTTCTCTACTATGTGAACAGTAGGAACCAGTAGTATTTTAGGGACAAAAACCGAGAAGAACAGATCTTAAACCAGACAAAACGACAACATCTGCCACCAAGCCAAATAATGAATTATAACAAAAAAAAAGAAATGAAGGTAAGCCGAGACTAGTGAAGAACATGCAGCGAGAAGCATTACTTCAGGTCGCTCTTCCTTGTCAAGATTAGAGGCCTGAGAGTCGAGCATCATCGCCTCCACAGTCAAATCCGCGGAGTGCTCCGTCCAGTAGTTCTTCTGCACCTCGCGCTCTTGTTCTTTGAAACACAAAAGCAACAGATTCAATCGCAAGAGTTCGAACAGAAACACCATCACTACATGAATTATAATGCAAAGAAATAATGAGAACTTTTACCACCAATCTGAGCAGAAGCCATTGCCACTGATTAGAACCGAAACGGAGAATGTGAGAGCGAGGAGGGCCGAGGAATATAACTAAAGCCTATGAACCCTCAACGGCGAGGCGAGATCTAGAAAAGCTCCTGGATCTTCGGTTGTTTAGTCTTCCTCTCTGCTGCATTCCACGGCTGCGGAAACTGTAAGCGCTTCTCCCTCTCTGTTGACGTCGAAAATCTGTTGCGAGCGATTTTCCCGACTTTGGCGGACCCTATTTATACCAAGCACAGTAGGAACGCCTCTCTCAGTTTTTTATTAGAAGTTAAAGAGAACAACTAGATGTTCATTTAATGAACGATGAAAATGGAGAGACAGCGGGGAGAGGCTCATCTCTAATCAGCTAAACTTACAATATTTTTATATTTGGCATCTAACAATTATGGTATTTGCAAAGTTCATTTTGTCATATACTTTAAAATTACTATAAAAAGATACAAATTATTTATTTTTGTGTATTTGTGTTAATATTATAATAATAATTCATCATTATTAACGCCAACATTATTATTATTCATAGTGACTCGTGCCTAATATTCTAAATCTGGGTTCGGCATCTGTCGGTCCCGACATTCTCCAATAATATTATCCCAACATACTAACACGAGTCCTTTCAGGATGTGTCTTCGTTCAAGTGCATTTTGAGAAATTTTTTCAAGAGGTTGTCCAACCTATATTTGTTCCAAAGTAAAACACAACTATAAAATTTTATGATTGAGCCACTTAAAAAAAAAAAATGTACACCGGTTAATATGGAAAAGAAAGATTTGAATCTTTGATTTATTCCATCAAAAATTTTAAACTTTACGATTTTTTATATAAAATAAAAAATTTAAGAATTTATTAGTTGTAATTTAGCAATTAGTTTATTTATAAAACCCTACAAATGGATTATAAGAAGAGTTCTTGAGATGTGGGACCAAAGGCCCAAGTTCCGAATTTGAAAGGCCCATCTCACGTAGGCCCAAGTTCTGAACTGGAAAGGCCCATCTCCTGTAGGCCCATGTTCTGAACTTGAAAGGCCCATCTCACGTAGGCCCAACTTCTGAACTTGAATGGCCCATCTCACGTATGCCCAACTTCTGAATTTGAAAGGCCCATCTAATGTAGGCCCAAGTTCTGAATTTGAAAAGCCCATCTCACGTAGGCCCAACTTCTGAACTCGAAGGCCCATCTAACGTAGGCCCAAGTTCTGAACTTGAAGGCCCATCTCACGTAGGCCCAACTTCTGAAATTCAAAGGCTCATCTCACGTAGGCCCAACTTATGAGCTTGAAAGGCCCATCTCATGTACGCCCAACTTCTGAATTTGAAAGGTCCATCTCACGTAGGCCCAACTTCTGAACTTGAAGGCCCATTTCACGTAGGCCCAAGTTCTTCATTTGAAAGGCCCATCTCACGTAGGCCCATGTTCTGAACTTTAAAGGCCCATCTCACTTAGGCCCATGTTCTGAATTTGAGGCCCATCTCACGTAGGCCCAAGTTCTGAACTTCAAAGGCCCATCTCACGTAGGCCCAAGGTCTTAACTTGAAAGGCCCATCTCACGTAGGCCCAACTTCTGAACTTGAAATGCCCATCTCACGCTGGCCCATGTTCTGAATTTGAAAGGCCCAACTTCTGCATTTGAAAGGCTTATCTCTCGTAGGCCCACGTTCTGAATTTGAAAGGCCCAACTTCTGAAAAGTAATTTAATGGCTAACATATTTACATGGGTTGATTAAAAAGAAATAGAAATAAGGGTAGAAAAGGAAAAATGTGTGTTATTTGTAGGAAATTAACTTAAAAGGAAAAAAGAAAAAGAAAAGGTAAAAATGAGAAGGGATAGGGAGGTTTCGGTAAAGCTTAGATTGTCTGCCACTAAATTTTGTCGGGTCGGCCCTTACCACGACAATCTTTTGTGGACTGTCATGTCCCTATTACATTTCCCTCTTTTTCTATCTATTTATATTTAAATTTATGTAAATAAAAACCTTATATTATAATTTTAGTATATACACTTAGCATTAAAATATTTATTTAATATGATTTTTGACATGACTAGGTATCAAGTTGGAATCTCATCTAACTTAAGATTCTTATAGTTATAGAGAATTTGACTAACGTGAAACTAGGAATTAAGAACTTTCCATCTTATACCGGCTACTTTGGGGTTACATGGTCGTCTAGAAGGACGGTTGTGGGAGTATAAGTAACCTAACCATATCATAAGAGATGCAGGAATTGTCGGGGCCATTAGGTGCCGAATTTGGAAACTTAGGGTTTTCTCTCCATTTTTTTCAATAGGATAGAGTTGTGAGTGAATCAAGCTCCCTCCACATAGGTTAGGGTGTACGAGAGCATGCCCTCATGAGCTCAAATTCACTCGACCATTTCGAGTTTAGGTTTGGTCGGGTTATAAGCTTTTGACCCTCTAAGGTTATCATTTAGGCCATGATTTCATCTTTATTATGATTAAGTCTCGTTCATTCCTATCTGGCTTTTATCTATTCGAATTTGAACTATTGTCTAAATTTAATATTGATAAAAATAAATGTGTTATTATTATTGCAAATGGGCTACTAATCATGATTAAGCATGCAAATAAAGTATTAATTTAATAAATGAATATGGTCATAGGAACTTTTTGAAACCCATTTGGACAATGACCCATCCTTAACTTCAAAATTTGTTATAATTTATAATTATTAGTCCTAATTAATATTAATTATTTTCTTTCATTTTTGGTAAATAAAATTCCAAAACTACCCCACAAAAAAAAAAAACATAAAAATCAATTAAAAAAAAGGAAAAAGAAAAATGTGTCAGTAAAAAGTGAAGAATGTAGGAGATGTAGAAAGGAGTGTGAGCGAAAAAAAAAAAAAAGTAAATAGAGAAATAATTAAAAATAAATAAATTAAAAAAAATAAAAACTTTTGTCCCCAAATATTCTAAAGGGGTCCACATCAAAATAAGACCCTCTTCTCACCTTATTCTTATTATTCTTGAATTTAATATTAATTTAATTAATATTTATAATTCCATTTTTATCCTTCACATTTAAGGTTGTTTAATTAATTTAGTAATTTCTCCAAAACCTTATCTATTAATCAATAAAAGCATCATACTCACTCTCTTGTTGCATCAATTAGTAGTTGAAATGTGTACGATAACGAAGATCAATCCATCTCAATTCACACTCTCGTTGGAGCTGGAAGTAACTTCATATTAGGCATTATAGCATCAATTGGTAGTTGAAATGTGCACGATAGCAAAGATCAATCCATCTCAATCTACACTCTCGTTGGAGCTAAAGTAACCTCATATTAGGCATTGTAGCATCAACAGGTAGTTGAAAGGTGCACGATAGAAAAGATCAACACATTTCAATCTATACTATCGTTGGAGCTAAAGCAACCTCATACTAGACATTGTAGCATCAATCGGTAGTTGAAATATACACGATAGCGAAGGTCAATCCATCTCAATTTGCACTCTCGTTGGAGTTGAATTAACCTCAAATTAGACAAAGAATTCATGGTCTATGATTGTCCTTTTTTTTTTAATAAAATAATTCAATAACTTTTAAATTTAAGAAACAAAAATTTATATTTTATAGAGTTTCAAACTTTTAAAAAATTAAATAAATTAAAAGATAAAAAGATAAAAAACCAAAACATATTTTTTCTTATATAACTGACTACCAAACATAATGATTTTACAGCCTGTTTTTTCCCCTTTTCTTGGAAGAATTTTCCCCATTTCCCTCAAATCTCTCCTCATTCTTCTTCTCCTTTTATCTTTTTCCCTGTTAAAATCTTCTCTCCCAAAGCTTTGAAGCTTTTGAAATGGTCTCCCATGGCGGACGCAGCCATGGCTGACCTTGGCTTCCATGGCAGCCTCAAATCCCCAGCAAAATGTAGTAAACAAGCGTGATAGGCAAAGCGATCAACATTCCAAAGATAACTCTGCAAACCCACGAAGAAAAATCAAATCTTTTTGTGTTTTTTTGAAACAAAACAGAGATTTAATGTCGGAGTTATTAAGGATATTGGTTCTATACATACCCTGTGCTGAGAATATCAGGGTGTACGTTGTACTCCTTCGCAAAGACAAAGGGGACAATTCCTTGTGGGAGAGCTGCCTGTTTTTTTATAAACAAAAAATGGATATAAATTTGTAGGAAACTCCAAACTAATGGGACACAAAAACATGTCAAACACAGCTAGCTACGGATGTTGTTGGAAAGAGGGATAGTGAAAGAGATAGGAATAGATGAGAATAGATAGAAGCTGCAGTGCTTTATTAATGTCTACTGACTTGATGCTTAGAGGGTTACACAATTCCCGTATTTATAGCTAATACAGTGGACCAGAAATAGTAAATCATAGAAATCTAGATAAACTCAAATCTAATAACAATCTCCTAAAATCTTGTTAGTTTGAATATTTGAATCATATCTAACTACTCTAAATCATATCTTGATTTTGAATACTTTGAATCATATCTCAACACTCCCCCATGATTCAAAGTTGCAGATGTAAGTACAGAGCTTTTCTTCTGACAAGACCTTCGTAAGTATGTCTGCTTTAACCCGTACATTGTCTGTCTCAGCTTGTATACCTTTGTTTCTTTGTCTTCCTTTATGAATCCCTCTGGCGGTCTTACATAAACCTCTTCTTGTAAATCTCCATAAAACTTTTCGTTTGGTAGGTAAACCATATCCCATGTTTCATCTTTCTTAAAGGACTGCATCTCTACTGTCATGGCTTTCTTCCCGTCTTCAGTTGCTTCTTCATAATTCATAGGGTCTGAAACAGTAAGAGCAAATTGACATGATGCATATATGTCAGCTAAAGATTTATACTTCCTTGGAGGTGTCTCATCTGAAAGTTCTTCAAGAGAGGAATTGCTGTTAAGTGATTCTGAAGATGATGAATTTGACACACTTTGTGTTGCAGTGGATGCACTGGGAGATGCACTGGAGTTGACCCTTGTCTCTTCATTTGGGGAAACTTCAACTGTAATCTTTTGCTGCTCCTGTTCTTTACTCCAATCCCAACTCACGTTTTCATTAAATATTACATCCCTTCTAACTAAAATCTTTTCACTAACGGGGTTGTATAGTTTATATGCCTTTGATTGAGTACAATAGCCAATGAAAATGCATTTTTCAGATTTTTCATCAAGCTTTTGACGAGTTTGAGGATGTTTCAAAGCATAAGCAACACAACCAAAGATTCGTAAATGACTTACAGATGGTTTCCTTCCATGCCATGCTTCATAAGGAGTTCGATTCATAACCGCCTTTGTTGGTGAGATGTTTAATAGATAAACAGATGTTGCTACGGCTTCGGCCCAAAATTGGTTTGGAAGTCTCCTTGCTTGTAACATACTTCTTGCCATCTCCACAATAGTTCGATTTTTTCGTTCAGCGATTCCATTCTGTTCTGGAGTGTAGGGAGCTGTTAATTCCCTTTGGATGCCCTCTTCTTCACAAAAGAGATTGAAATCTTTAGATACGAACTCGCCACCTCTGTCTGTGCGAAGAACTTTAATGTGACAGCCACTTTGGTTCTCTACCATAGCTTTAAAAATCTGGAACTTCTGAAAAGTTTCTGACTTATGTTGTAGGAAGTAAACCCAGCTCATGCGACTATAGTCATCAACGAATAGTAAAAAGTATATACTTCCACCCAAGGACTTCGTTTGCATTGGCCCACATAAATCAGCATGAATTAGTTCTAGATAATGTGAAGCTCTTTTAGCTTTTCCAACAGGAAAGAACTTCCTAGTCTGCTTGCCATAAATGCATCCTTCACATAAATTAGTTGAGTCAATTCTTGGTAATCCGAAAACCATACCTTTATCCCTGAGTATTTTCAGGCCGTTCATATGAAGATGTCCATATCTGAGATGCCATAATGTTGAATCATCTTTCATGCTAGCAGTAAGAGCAAAATCCTCCATGTTAGAAACATCAAGTGGAAACATCTTATTTGAAGTCATGGCAATTTCAACTTTATGGCCTGATTTCTTATCTGTGATGACACATGTGTTATCATCAAATAGAACTGAGTGTCCTCTGGTCATCAATTGTCCAACACTCAATAAATTGTACCCTAAATCAGGTACAAATTGAACATTATCTAATTGTTTTATCTTACCGTGACTGGTTTCGACTTTCACTGTACCTTTTCCTTCAACTTGCATCTCTTTTGTATTTCCAAGTTGCACCTTAATCTTTTGCGTCTCATCAAGCTCTTTGAATAAGGATTTGGTGCCTGTCATATGGTTCGAGCATCCGCTATCAACAAACCATAAGTTACCTTTTTCTGGATTAGTATCCATGCACGCCACAAACAACTTTTCTTCTTCTTCTTCATTCTCTGCTGCAAAATTCATTCGTTGATTTTTATACCAACAATCAGATTTTGTGTGACCATACCTTCTACAATGGTAACATTGTATGACATTCCTTTGTTCATTAAATTGTCTCTGTCCATCACTTCTCCACCTGTTATCACGACCACCATGGAAGTTGCGAAATCCTCCTCTTCCACGACTTCTACCTGCTAAATGAATATTTTCTCTTTCGTTATTGGTTGTCTCCTTCACTTGTAGTGCCTTTTCTTCGTTTCTTTCTGATGCTCTATTGATTCTTGCCTCATGAGCCTGAAGCGAGCCCATCAGTTCATCAACGGAGAGTATGGATAGATCCTTAGCTTCTTCTATGGCGGCCACCACATGGTCAAACTTTGGAGTCAAGCTTCTCAACACCTTTGCAACAATTGTTTCGTTTGAAATTTTCTCTCCATAGGTACGCATCTGACTGACTATTGCCATTGATCTTGACAAAAAATCAGCAATTGATTCGCCATTCGTCATGAGTAGAGTTTCAAAATCACGTCTTAGAGATTGCAATTTCACTGTCATGACCTTTGAGTCTCCTAGAAACTCCTTCTGTAGAATTGACCATGCCTGCTTTGATGTGGTTGCTGCTGCAATTCGTGAAAAAATAGTCTCATGAACTGCTTGCTGAATAATGAATAGAGCCTTGGCATCGTTTTTCTTGGTTTCTCTTAGTCTCTCCTTTTCTTCTATTGTGGGTTCTAATACATCAGCAAACCCGTGCTCCACCAAGTCCCATAGCTCCTGCGATCTGAGCAAGGTCTTCATCTTGATGCTCCACCACTCGTATTTCTCACCATTAAATATTGGTAACAACGGTGCAGAGGAAGAAAAACCAGCTACTGCCATTTTTGTTTTGTGAAAGAAAATAATCACTCGCCCTCGTGTCGAACGAACCTGGCTCTGATACCAAAATTGTTGGAAAGAGGGATAGTGAAAGAGATAGGAATAGATGAGAATAGATAGAAGCTGCAGTGCTTTATTAATGTCTACTGACTTGATGCTTAGAGGGTTACACAATTCCCGTATTTATAGCTAATACAGTGGACCAGAAATAGTAAATCATAGAAATCTAGATAAACTCAAATCTAATAACAATCTCCTAAAATCTTGTTAGTTTGAATATTTGAATCATATCTAACTACTCTAAATCATATCTTGATTTTGAATACTTTGAATCATATCTCAACAGATGTTTGTTTCCAAACACATCAACAATCAACCACCAGGCTAGGCCCGAGCTTAGAGATACCTTATCTATTTTCACGAGATAACTTACCTAATTCTATCTAGAAGGCTCGAGCTTAGAGATATCTTCTTAACTACATGACTCTACCAACCAAGCCCGAGTTCAGAGATACCTTAACTATTTTCACGGGATAACTTACCTGACTCTATCTACAAGGCTCGAGCTGAGAGATATCTTCTTAACTACATGACTCTACCAACCAAGCCCGAGTTGAGAGATATCTTAACTATTTTCACGGGGTAACTAACATGACTCTACCAACCAGGTCCAAGCTGAGGGATACCTTGACTATTTTCACCGGATAACTTATAGGACTCTACCAACCAAGCCGGAGCTGAGAGATACCTTAACTATTTTCACGGGATAACTTACATGACTCTACTTAATCTTCTAAATCAGTGAGTTTTCAAGCACGTTCAAGAATATTTTAACTATGCCTCTTGTATTAGTGAGTATTCAAGTCAGTTCACATTTTGAGCAAACTCATAGATACCTTAATTATTCTCTCTCGAGATGACTTGTCCGACCATACAACTAGGTCTTTTGTATGGGTGAGTACCCATTTCAAGCCATACAAACACCTTAACTATTCTCATGAGATAATAACTTGTCCAATCTTACTAGGTTATTTTCGAGCCAATTCACAGATATCATAACTATTTTCACGAGATCAAGTATCTAACTCTACTAAGTATTTTTGTATTATACCTTAACTATTCTTACGAGATAACTCGTACGACCCTTCCTACAACTCTAAGATACATGCAAAGGGTGATTTTGAATTATAATGGTTAACCCGAGCCTACCGCTAGAATATACTGTCTTTGCTCTCGACGTTCTTAAACCATGCCAAAAAGCAACCATCTTTTTCATAATCCAACAACTTTATAGAATTTGACATATTACATTGGTTTTTTTAAAAAAAGGGAAAGGTTTTGGAGTATATGCAGTGAGGAAGCAGGATAGAGGCAATGTCAGAGAAAAGTTGCAGAGAGAGGAGAGAAAAAGTGTGACCTGGACAATGGCTACTCGTAAGAGAACTCCTCTAAGCCCAACAGCAATGGAAGCCACAGCCATTACAGCTGGTCCTGTAAGGAATCTCACAGCCATTGAAAAAGCTGCTATGCTATTCCCACATGCTATCATCTTTGGCTGCAAAGCCATGAACAACCCTGCCATTCACACACACACTTTCATCATTACTCCGCCCCTCCCCTGTTCTTCCCCTGTTTTATGCTTTTCTTTTTGCTTTTCGAACCAAAAAATTAAAGAAAGTTAAGAACTTTACCAAGACTGAACATGGCCATTCCGAGCCCTGCATCCGAGAGAATAGATATCGACTTTGCAACAATGGCTGGCATTTCGACATTCCACCTTAAAGATCATGATCAAATATAATCAGAAACAGAGGTTAAATCAATACCCAAATGGGGTTTTGAAGAACATATGAACCTGAATGATATCAAGGACCAAGTCAGGCCGATCAAACTCGAGTAAGTGTTGGGGTTTCTGATCAGCTTTCTCCAAACCATGATCAAGATTAGCCTTGTCATGACACTCGTTGGCGGCATGGTTTTGGGTTTCTCTGCTACTCCATTGTTGTTACTGTTCATACTCTCTCTGTTTCCATAGCTGAATTCTTCCCTCTCTGTATATTCTTCTTGGTTTTCTCTACGACCCTCCACTGATGAACAAATCCCATTAACAAAAATGAACCAAAAACGAAAACGAAAGTCTAATCCATTCAAGAAACTTACCTTTTCCAGGAGAGACAGCCAATCTCACATCCTTTTGATCATTATGTGCACCAAATTCATGGTTTCCAAACACATCAGAAACAGGGGAAGCACTTGAACTCCAAACAAACATATGCAAATCTCTGTTTCCATCCTCTGTTTTCTGCTGAGCCACAACTCCATTAACAGGCTTCTTAGTATTAGTTGCTGCATTTTTGGATCCTGTAGGTGAAAACATTCCTGGGTTTGGAGCAGGGTAATGATTTGCATTTGCATTGTAATGAAACCTTGGTTTCCCGCCTTCCTCCTCGTAATTTGACGGTCTCGGTGTCGGTCCTCTCGACGCCGAAAGGCCGTAAACATCAGAAGAGCCAAAGTTGGAGTTTCTTCCACCAGTAGCCATCATAGAGTAGAAATCAGTATGGTTAAAACTTGAGCCTCTTGGAGTGGGATTTCGAGATGATTGCAGAGAGTAAATCTCTGCATTAGTCAAATTAGAAGGGCGTGGCGTTGTAGAAGACAACCCCACAGATCTTCTCGAGAAGATATCTGATCTTGAAGCATTTGATTTCCTCACAGTCACATGAAGCTTCCCATCTTCCTTAATCTCAGCCTCTGTTTCAAGAACTTGCCTTCCATCCAACGACATGATATCAGAATCGACATGAATTGAGACAATAGAACCAGCAGTGTCTGGAAACTGCTCAGAAATCAGCACTCTAGCTCCTCTATATTCAAACATAAACAGCATCAATGTATACCAAATAATACACTGAAGAACAACAATCTGAACCATCAAACTCCCTGAAAACTCCCCATACATCCCTTTAAGCAGAGGAATCCCCATAACCAGAGTATTAGGCAAAGTTGAAAGGGAAAACAGAGTAATCGTCCATTCCAAACAACCCCTTTTGCTTATGTTGCTCCAAACAGCAAGAACAGCAAGAACAATGAGTTTTTGGAGAGTATCAGCAGCAATAAACCTCAAGTTCATGGTATATGGATTGTTAGTGGAAATAAAATGAAAAGAAAGAAGAGGAACTGCAAACAGAGCAACAAAACGATTGATTCCAGAGCACTGATCAGGAGTGAAGATCTTCCACCATTTCACAGACCCATAAGCTAAAATCATAGCCACATAAAGAGGAACCACTGCCGTCATTACATGGTAGAAATCCAAAAGACTAATCATCTTTCTTCTTGTTCTTCTTGATTTCTTGAGGTTTGTGAGGTGACCCAGATGAGGAAAATGGCTATGAAGATGAACTCAGAGGAGAAAAACAGGGGAAGAAGAAGAAGAAGAAGAGAATGGCGAATAAAATTAAGCCTTGAGAATTGGGAGGAGGCCTTGTTGCACTTACACTTACAGTCCTCAAAGCAAGAGCAGAGAGCGTGGGAGTTCTTCAACTTCTTTTGGGTTTGTTTTTTTTGCTCTTTGTTTTGAAGCGAGCTTGGATTTGGGTGTTTGGAGGATAATAAAAATGGGTTTCTTGTAAATTGTCATATAAGTTTTTTATTTAATTTAAATATTAACTCCCATTAATATTCTACGTGAATTATCCGTATTTAACACGTTTGTAGTGTGAGAGTGAGATATTCACTTGTAAACACTTTGATTATTAGTGATAGGTAAATATTTTTGTCTCTTTGTTTAAATTCTGTTCGTTGGTGTTGTGAGTACTTTCGATCTTACTTCTGTTTGTGCTACAATAATCGATATTATAATTTTGTGGTGGTAGCATTTGGCACACAACCGGGTTTAAATATGATATAAACATGGGAGGTTAGTAAGTGCCGGGCTGGCTGCCTGGCTGCCTGGCTGCCTGCATTTGTTAAAGGGAAAAGAAGAACAGAGTCTGGTTGGAAGGTGGGGCTTTGTTCGGCAGAGCTTTTTCCAACACTTTTTTCTTCTTCTTTTTTCTCTCTTGGATTCGCTTTTTAAGGCTCCTGGCTCGTAAGCTTAGCTTTGGGTCGTGTCTAAATGGTGTGAAAATTCTATAAAGATATGGAAATAGTAATAAATAGAAAGATACCGTTTGTGGTAAGCGGTAATGGAAGACAAATATCTATGATATATATGGTAAACTATAATTCAGTACTGAATATCCTTAACAAAAACTATAAATTTTTAGGGTTTAGGGTATGAATTAATAAAAATCCAAACTTTGCTCGTTTCTTTACTCCATTAATATTTTGCCTAATGTAAAAATCTAAACTTTATCTTTCGTTGCATGCGAAGGAAGAGTATGACGATTCAACAAGTTGACTATGAATATGAACACGAAATAAATGATATTGTCATAACTTTATCTATCTTAATGAGTAAACCTATAAGCCTCTTTAAAATTATCTAGACACGAAATAAATCCAACCCTGATTGTATCTCATCGTTAGAACTTTATCTACCTTAATCAGTGGACCCATAAGCTAATTCCGTCGTTAAAACTACGAAAGTTTAGAAATGTTTAGGTCATCAAAATTTAGGCACGAAACAAATTGAACCCTGATTGTATCTCATCGTAAGAACTTTATTTATCTTAATAAGGTAACCCATAAGTTATTCTCGTCAATAAAACAATGAATGCATATCTCATAATTCACATGGGACCCGTTAAACAATCTCTCTAGCCCTCTCCAACCAATATGAGATCTCACAATCTACCTCCTTGTGGACCAGCATCCTCACTGGCACACCGTCCATTGTAGTTTAAGCCCACCGTGGACTTCCCTTCAAGGTTTTAAAACGTGTCTAGTAGGGAGAGGTTTCCACACCCATATAGAAGGATGTTTCGTTTTTCTCTCCAACTAACATGGAATCTCACACAAACCCATTATTCAGAGTATCGAAACGAAACGAATAATTTAACCGAGATTACAAAACCGGGAAAGATAGAGAGAAAACATGCACATAGGGAAGAGAGAAGGGAAATTGAATTAGAGAAGATGACAAATGCATGAGAAGAAGAGATACCCATCACATGGACCCTAAATTCCCCATTCCATACCTCTATTCATTCCCTACTATCTTTCCAATCTCATTGGACTTAACCCCCAATCCTTATTTTTCATTCCAATCTATCATACACCTTTTCTATATCTATGTCCTCGCTCTCCTACACCGAACTCACTCGGTTGGATCTAGCTCGTGTACTTAACCATCTTCTTCGTCTGCAACAGGAAAAACATCAGTGTGTATGGCACTATGTCATAACTGATATGACACTGCATCAACTTTTGCACACGTACGTGTTCTTATCAAAATATCATGTCGACCTTCGTGCAATATCATAGATGAGAAAATTATCCAACTCGTATGAAAATAGGGTTACTGTCAAATTAAGTTTAAAACTCGACGAAGTATTCTTAAATGTTTGAAAAGACCCTTAATTTCATGCTCGTTTTTCTCCCGACCAAAGTTAAATATAATCCCGAACATTACTTTTCACTAATCAAGTAATTAAATCAAAATCTAGCAAAACAACATGATTAGAGTATGAAAGGAAAAGGTTGGACATTTGACCTTCATTTTGATAGCTAGCTAGCTACAGCTAGGATTTACCCTATTTTTCTTACTTTTTCTTCTTTAATAAAAAAAAAATAGTAGCCCGAGAATAATAAACAGGTATCTGATTTAGTAAATGGTTCGAACCATGTATTGTTAAATCGACTATTACCACGAGATATATATCTGTACAGTTGAATTTGTCATATAACGCTACAGTCTGTAAAGAACATAGCGAATCAATACAGATAATCATATTGTTTTTTTCACGAGCTGGTTTGGTATAATCGAACCAATTGTGCCTTTTCTACCCTACGAGGGTGGAATTTTTTTAGGTCATTATTCATCGAGTCAAAAAGGATGCAATAAAAAGAATAAAAAGAATGGTATTTTTGAAGGTATTATTTACTTTTATAATAAAAGAGAAGGGGGGATGTTCCTAATCTTGTTCACTAAGTTGACCATTTATAATTCCTTTGTTATTAAATAATTTTTTAAAAGTAAGGGCAGGAATAAAATTAATTGAAATTCTAGGGACCAATAATAAATAAAATATTTTTTTACTGTTACAAGTAAAACATGAAAAGTCATGAGAAAATTTGTTGAAAAAAAAAGTAGTCGAAAACTTATGACATGCAAACACGTGTAGCATATACTAACAGGTGGCTTCGCTGCCCCGGAAATAAAGAAATTGAAAAAAGTTGAGTATTAAAAAATTCGATAGATCTCACAGCTAGAATTGGGTTAACATGGCTAAAATTTTTACTTGTTTTTTCTTCGAGATGTGCATCACTTTTATATACATGGTTCCACTTACATCATCACTTTTATGCACTCCAGGTCCCTAGATATGCATCCTTTTTTCATACATAGGTGTGCGTCAACTTTCATATACACGAACTATATGCACATTACTTCCATGTGCTTTGAATGTGAAATCTCGCGTCGGTTGGAGAGGGAAATGACCCATTTCTTATATGGATGTGGAAACGTCACCCTAGTATACACTTGTTCAAACAGTGAGGCTGAGGACGTTACGTAACGAGCTAAAACACTAGCAGTGAGGTTGGACTATTATGATATTAGAGTCAGACACTGAGTGATGTGCTAACAATAACACATAAGTGGATTATGAGATCCTACCTCTGTTGGATAGGGGAACGAAACATTATTTTAATCAATTTAATTAGATTTAAATTAATTTCAAAATAATAAAATTAACTTATTGGTTAGTAAGAGGGAATAAATAGGAGATTGAAAATAGGGAATCTGCCCATTAATTTTAATTTTTTTAAAAATATATTTTTAATTTTTATTTTCAGAGAGGAGTGGAAAGCGTGCTAGAAGTGAATGATTATGGTCTGTGGGCGTGCCCCCAAAATTATAAGAATAATAATAATAGTAATAATAATAATAATAATAATACAAATAAATAAATAAATTATTATTAAAAAAAAAAAAAAAAAAAAACAAAGCCGAAGAAAAGGGTTCACACGCTCTCCTTCACAATTCACACGCACCGCTATGTTTTTTTTTTTTTTTTCTATTTTATATATTATTTATTTATTTATTTCGATCTATTAACTCGAACTAGGACCACCGACCTTCCTCTCAAATGGTAGTTAGTTTGTATCAACAAAATCTCGAGAAAATGTTGAGTATATTAACATAAGAATAAGAATAAATCATATCCGATAATATAAGATTTGCCTATTCAGATTGTCTGACCCTTAATGTTTTAAAATGCGTGTACTGGGAAAAGGTTTACCGCCCGGTATCTCGCTCTGATACTATTTGTAATAGCTCAAGCCCACCGCTAAGAGATATTGTCTCTTTTAAGTTTTTTTTTCTTTAATCGAGCACGGTGAATTTTAATTAAGTAATTTCATATTTATTTAAAAATAATATATAGCAAGTTGGTGATGAGGGGGAATAAAGAGAAAATTGATTAGATAGAGAGATTTGAAAGAGATTACATGGAAAATAGAGTCTGACGTGTCGATATTAGAGCATGGATACGTCAATTTTAATTTTAATCTACTTTTTGTTAATTAAATAGTTAAATTATTGCTTACCGAATATTTTGTTTTTTCTACCAGCAGTTTATTTGGGGTTTATTTTTAATGGATATTATTTTAAAAGTGAATTAAAATCATAAAATAATTCAGATTTGATGACAAATTTGACGGAATCAAATATAGAATTTAATAAAATATAAAATAGTTTAATTTGAATAGAATCTCGACCGTTCAAAACTAGACCATGGTTGAGTGAAATATTTGTGTGCATAATGTTATAAAGTTCTATACAGACTTCAGACCAATTTGAACATAGTTTCAGTAGATAAGATAATTCTTATTCGGAGAAGAGTTAGGAACAAAAATGAGGAGAAGCAAGAACCACTTAAATAGATGAATCAGCTGTATTTCATCTTTTGTTATCCAAAAGTTCCTCTGCAAGGTTCATTCATGGACGGTGAGTCAGGGCCTAAGATTAGGTCAAAAGGTGAATATTCTTATACTACCTCCTTGTTGGTCTTGAGGGTCGGAGACTAGAATTAGGAAGAGCGGATCTTGCACTGTTAATCAACTAAAAATCGATGATTCAGTATTTCACCCTTAAAAATTGTATAGATTATATCTTTTATTTAAACGAGGTATATCGTTTATTAAAAAAGATTCTCCCGATCGAAATGAGTCGATCTATTTTATGCGCTCGTGAAAAATTGGATTCGTGGCTACATGTGCTTGTATAGTAGCATGACTCGCAACAAAAAGAACGTAGAGGCTTGCTTTAGAACATGAATTGACCTATGCAAACCACAAGCCCAGCTCATGTTTATGGACTTTGGGCCACCTCGTTGAGCAGGGGCGGATATCCCCCCTGAAGACATAATTAGTTTGCTACCAATTAACCGGACTCAATTTGTGTTTTATAGGTCATTAGCTCGGTTATTAACTCCGATCTGAAAAGCTAAGAAATCGAGCATCTTACAAGTTATAGGCGCACTGCAGCCACACATTCGAATAAGAGCTCTTCCAATAGAACACTAATTTTTAAATTCAATCAGGTTCAGGTTTAAGATTGAGTCGGTCGATACATTTAAATTTATTTTATTTTTTTAAAAATAAAATTATTTACAAAACAATTATACGTGTATATTTATTTTAAATTTATTTTACCTCATAATTGTTTTTTTATTATTTATTTGAAATGTATTTTCTCAAGGTATATATTAAAATTGAGGTGGGAAATAAATAAATTAGATTTTTTACATTTAAATATTTTCCTTTTATTAAACACAAAAAATTATAAATAAAACAATTAAAAAAATTAAAAAGTAATACACGGCAGAGAATTTATGGAATCGGTCAACGTTCAAAACCACCTGAAATAAATGGTGTCCAATTATTTCCTAGTGTGGCAACTGGATCTCCCGGTCATCCCGAACCTACCAACTCCTCCATACCGACCATCCCAAACCTAGTCTCTCTCCCTCACCTCCAACAACCTAAAAAGAACCTAGGCTGGTAACCAGGAACCTTTTGTACCGGTTCCTAAGAGGGGGGGAGAGAGAAGAGTTTGTAATATTATATAAAGAGAGAGAGAGGTGGGAGATTCACCAAAAAGTCCAGAGAGCGGCGGAGGGGGAGGCCGTTCTTCGTCGTCTTTAATGGAGAGCTTATTAGGTCTTCTTCGTATTCGGATCATTCGCGGCGTCAACCTCGCCGTTCGCGACGTTCGCAGCAGTGATCCTTACATCGTCGTTAAATTGAATAAACAGGTTTTTCCCGCTCGGTCGCTCCACCGATGAATTCAAATTTTGTGTCTAACATGTTTTGAATATTGTTCTTGGTGATTATATGCGCAGAAATTGAAGACCCGTGTGATCAAGAAGGATGTCAATCCTGAATGGAACGAGGACCTCACTCTTTCTGTTACCGACCCCGATGTTTCAGTCAAGCTCGTACGTAACTCATCTCGAGATGTTTACTCAATTCATGGGACAGGGACGGAAAGTCTTCTCCATTTCCAACCCGTCTTCACCTCTTATTTCAACTTATCATCATGTTAAGGGATGATTTGTTTTGTTATATAATTTCGTCTCCCTGACTCGGGCCAAATGGATATCTTTAAATTGTGTATCGATTTGATTTGTTATATATGGTGAACTCGAGCTTACATTTGATGTAACGATTGTAGACGGTGTACGACCACGACACGTTTACGATGGACGACAAGATGGGAGATGCGGAGTTCGAGATAGGGCCATACATCGAAGCACTGAAGATGGATTTGGCAGAGCTACCAAGTGGAACCGTGCTGTCAAGGGTGCAGCCATGCAGGCAAAATTGCTTAGCCGAGGAGAGCGCCATAGTGTGGGAGGAAGGCAAGGTTATTCAAAACATTTGCCTGCGCTTGCGAAATGTTGAATGCGGCGAAGTTGAAATCCAGTTGCAGTGGATTGAGCTTCCTGGTGCCAAAGGTTTGTAAAAATGCCTTAAACAAACACCACCATCATCGCCTTGTTCTGGTTCTTGTTCTTTTTTGATCCTCTACTGTTTTGGTCCAAGATTATCCATGAATCCATTTTTGCTCATGGAATTCAACCAAACCCTTTTTTTTTTTTTTTTTTTTTTCTTTTTTTTTTTTGTCTTTTCACTCGTGAAAATCTTATAAGATCATGTAAAGTTATGAAGCTTTTTGTTTTTTTTTTTTTGATGGATTGGTTCGATTTGTTGTTTTCATTTATATTCTTCTCCTCCCCACCCAATAAATGAAAGTGCTCAATCACCAAAAATCACTTTTATCGTGCTCAATCACCACCCAATAAATAGATATGAAACATATAAAATGGGTCACGACCTATATGGCACTGTGACCAGTGACCTACATGGGTCACGACCTATATGGCACTGGTCACATGGGTCACGATCTTTATGGCACTGGTCACATGGGTCACGATCTTTATGGCACTGTGACCAGTGATTTACATTTTTGATCGTAGCGGACTTGCGATTGTGCGATACTCATACCAACTATGAAAATAACAAACCATAAAATATTTATGTGTATAACAAACCATAAAATCATACCAACTATGAAAATATTTTTAAATATTTCAAAATATTAAAAATATTTATGAAACTCTTATAAAATATTTTTGAAATAAATTACTTACCATTTCCATAGAAAAAGTAGTTGTATAAAAAGTATTAAACAATCCATTTTAATTTTTACCTAAGGTAAAAAAGGTTAAAATTTTAATTTTTATCTAGGGTAAAAAAGGTTAAAATTTTAATTTTTATCTAGGGTAAAAAAGGTTAAAATTTTAATTTTTATCTAGGGTAAAAAAGGTTAAAATTTTAATTTTTATCTAGGGTAAAAAAGGTTAAAATTTTAATTTTTATCTAGGGTAAAAAAGGTTAAAATTTTAATTTTTATCTAGGGTAAAAAAGGTTAAAATTTTAATTTTTATGGTAAAAAAGGTTAAAATTTGCCATTCTCGGCAGTAAAAAAAGCAATCCGGGGCTGGCGCAAATTTCAACTGGCGAAACAAAGCGGGAAAGAGTTTTGTTTCCATTTTGAGGCATAAAACCCTAAATCGGAAGGTCTTTAGGATTTAGGGAAGGGGAATCGAATGGTTCAGACTCGCGGGACTGAGAGAGATGGAGCACAGAGACGATTATAAATTCATGGAGATTAGAGATGCCATTGCCTCCATCAATCAGAAGGTTAACCTTATTGGCGAACTGACTGCGCACTGGTATTTCTCCTCTTTTCTCCCATTCATTGCGTGAAATGGATGTTGTTTGTGCGATTCACTCCCATGAACTTGTCATTAATTTGAGTTCAAACTCTGAAACATGTTGTTTTCTTTAGCGAAATCCTAGCATCTGGTATTTTGATGTCATCTTTGATCATCATTTATGATCATTTCACGATTAATAATCTACTGGCAATGATGAAAAAAAGGCCGGACTTACGGCTGCTTCCGTTCGGACGGTAGTAGAATGACGATGTGTCTGCAGTAAGGTGTTTTTCTGAGCCAGTTCTTGTAGCAAACACTCTCTATTTCGCGCGCTAATTTTTTTATATTTTTGATGGCTCGTCATACGCCCTTATATGGAGTCGTCAATTAGTTGTAATTTTTTTCAGTTTCTCTTGAATAGGCGATGTTTTGTTGTGGAAAACTGGAAGTAGGAGTGTTCTTATAATTCTTTCCCAGTGCTTGCTTTGGCACAATCTACTGTTACCTTTTTTATGCTTCCCCCACCCTACTGATGCTCGTCTGTTTGTCTTGTGTTTTGTCAAGTATCAACGATTCTATTTATTGGGTATTATTATGAGTCGTAAGTCAAAATTTAAGATTGTGAATGAGGAAGCTTGAAGTTCATAGTATGAAAATTAAGATTTAGATGACCATGCAAATTAAGGTTTCTCCCAATCTATAGTATGGAAAGAGGAAGTATATACTATAAAGAGTACTAGAAATTATATCATTTGGGCTGAATATTTGCAGCCAGTTGAGGCTTGTAGCATTAATTCAACTAGATGTTACACAGAATTATTGAACTTGCAGAAATGAATGCAAGTTCGTCTGCTATTTATAGTTCTTTTAAGGTTCCTACAAAAAACAGTTCCATTAATAGGGTCGACACAAGACAAACTTGCATTCATTGCTGCAAGTTCATTAATAGGCTACATCATACAAATCTACAATGGAATTTCTTCGTAATAAATCACTACAAAAAATTCTTCCTCTACTCTGCTGTGAAATTCCCAAGAGCCCAAAAGCTCTTACCACGCAGTTGACTTATAATTTCCTGTACATAATGTCGCAGAAAAGATTCTCATAACTCATTAAAAATTAGAAGAAAAAAAGGAGGATTGATCAATTCAATCAGAAGTACAAGGAGTGATTTAATTTTGTGCAGCCACTGCGTGGTCATTGGGGTGGAGTGGCACAGCCACCGCAGCAGCACGAACAGCTGCGTGCCTCCTTTGTCGCTCTCTAAGATATAGGACAGTGAGGAGGCAGGCAAATAGAGTTAGAATTGTTGCATTTCCTTCCTCCAACAGTACATCCTCCACCCATGCATCAATTTTTGGATAAACTTCTGGCAACGAATCAATCACATGGACCTAATTCACACATTAGAAACACCCCATTTGATAAGTCCATGTGTGAATAAAGCGTGAAGGAATATAACACAATCTACTTTGTGTGTGTGTCGAGGAGCTAAGGTACTCTAGCAAGGCAAATATTAAGAAGAATAGTCCATTAAACCCACCAGAAAACAGTCCGCATGATTCTTTCGTAACCACAGGCTTCCTAGAGCCAGCTTGACTGGCAACCTAGCAGCTGGATCAAGTTCCAGAGCTTGATCATAGTAACGCTTGGCTAGGTGTAGGTCAAACGGAAGGCCTAGACCATGTTCATGCATGTAACCAAGGTTGAACATGGCTTGTGCATTTAGCTGGGATTTGGCATGCATGTATGCTTCCGCAGCTCGATCATAATCTACGTCAGTGCCCTGAATGAAAATGGAAAAGTAGAAACATAAAGATCTCGAACTTGTGATCTTTAAACATTTACGATTTAATCGTATCACGTACTCTGTGAACATACCCGACCGTAGTAATATGCATCCCCAATCAGTAAAGCAGCATGTTCGTTGCCCTGCTCGGATGCTTGCCACCAAAGAGAATGAGCTCTTTGATGTCTTTCTGCCTTGGCGCAAAAGCCAGATTCCCCCAGACACATGCTTTGTTCTCCATATTTGTCAAGTATCCATGCTGCATTGCTTTGTGCCACCTCGTATCCTAGCTCTGCCATTCTTGTATACAAGAAGAATGCCTTGCGAATGTCAGCTTTCAGATATGATTCCAATGCCCATCTAGACAATGAACTCCAAGGTCCTCGTTCGGCAACTAATTTGTACAGTGCACTTGCCTGCAACCACTCAAAACATCAATTAGTAACATGCCCATCTAGACAATGTATGTGAATAGGTTGAGAAACTTTCCGATAACTATATCCCAAAAGAAAACTTCAAACAACCAATTTGATAGTGAAATAAACTGCTCAGAAGTTTTGGAGAAAATACTCCTTAGAAATCCACAATAATGCATACAGATATATATAGTTGAGTGAATGTACCATAGGAATATTCCTCTTGAGCCCAACACCAGTATGAAACATCTTTGCCAGCTGATAGAATGCCTTTGGTTGTCCAGCATTAGCAGCCACTATAAAATGAGTACATGCCTTCTTCACATCTCTCTTTACTCCAATTCCTTTAAGATGCATAACTCCTAGATTATAATGACCACCAGACTCGTCGTTATTGGCAGCTTTCTCAAAGTACTCCTTGGCCTGTATTAAAGGACATAGCATGTGGAAGGGAGGACATGAAAACACGTTATAAGCGATATAGGCAGAGTTACTTACTTGAAGGGAAAGAAAAAATAAGAAACAAGCAGTAATTCAGGTGCCATATCAAACATATACCAAACAACCCAACATTCAGAACATGAAAATACAAAGAAAAAGATACCCATTTAAACGATGCATTAAGATCCAAACCTAGCAACACCTAAGGGCAGGAAGGGGTGGAAGGGATGTGTCAAAATGGGAGCAAGTTCATGTTACAATGCCCACAGGGGTTCGGAAGTGCAGATGTCTACTATGCTCTATACACCATTGAATCAAATAGACTCTAATTCACTTATGATGCAGGGAAAATGTATTGCCTGAGATGCAGGGGTTCAGAAGTAGAATTTGCAAGAGAAACTAATGGTAATCTTACCTTAGTAAAGTTTTTCTCCACTCCATAGCCCTTGACGTACAAATACCCCATGCCATTATAAGCAGAAAATGATGGCTGCTTGGACGCACGAGTTAGCCATTGAAGTGCCTTAGTGTAATCCCTCTCAACCCCGGCACCCCTTGCATATATCTCTCCAACTAGTTCCATAGACCTAGGTTCACCTTTCTCCACAGCCTTGGAAAACCAGGACAATGCCTTGGCATGATCACGCCTCAACCCTCTCAGTCCAAAATAGTAAAATAGTCCAATTCTATACATAGCTCCAGCATTACCCTTCTGCGCCTGATACTCCAAAATTTGGAAGTCTTCGTCCTCCTCTCCTCTAGACTTTCTCAAGGCTTGCTTGTTCTCCTCAGCCCCATTATGGATCCTCACAGGTTCAATCACTGGAGAGTCCTTAGAAACTAATAAACTGTTAATAGCTACCTCTGCTAATTCAGCATAAAGCTTGACTGCTTTCTCATACATCTGCAGCAACCAAGCAAGGTTTACCCATTGGAAAAGCACGATAATCAAAAGGATCTGGATGCATTCAAAGGTTGAATTCAAAAGAATTAAACAGAATTCAAAATCCACTCACTTCTTGCCTGAAGTAAATATACGCAAGAGCCATCTTAGATTGCTTATTCCCTTCAGCGGCAAAGTAATGATACATAAACGCCTTAGCCTTGTTCGTCTCCTTCATTATCCCCATTCCATGTAGTAACCCTAGCACCGATTGTGCGTGCGGATCCCCACTCCCCGCAGCAACTTGATCAATGTCCGCAACCGCATCCTCCATCAACCTTAAGTCACCGGAACTCACCGACGACATAAATTTCCCTAAAGCAGTGTAGTACAGATCCTCCGGCGCGTCGGAGGCGGAGGAAGGGGAATCCGGTTCGAATATAGGGCGCCAAGAGCCAGGGTCGAGCTCCTCGCTGGAGTTTTGAGATTCAGGTTCCCCAAATTCATCCCACTCGGCGGAATCGGGGAAGTCGTCGGCGAGTGCACCATCCTTGAGGTCATCTTGAGAGATGACGATGAGATATGGACGAGCATTGATGAAAAGAGAGCATAGACATAGAATTAGAAAAATGACCTGAAGTCTACGAGCTTTCAGTTGCATTCTAATCTGTCCTCCGATTGGGCTTTTGAAGATGAAGAACAAGAAGAGGACGACGACCACGACCACGACAACGACGACGACGAAGCTCTGTGGGATTTGATGCAAAACCAAAACTAGACGACGAGATCCGGCGGTGACACATCAGGTACTATCATTGGACCAATAGGACTTCGCCATGTCAGCAAAAGTTTAATTCTTATTTATAAATCCAAAAGTTTAATATTTTTATCTTATAATTTTAATATTTGATTAGTTTAATCCATCATGTTTAAACTTCTCTATATAGAATAATCATATCATCTAGGAGTGATAAATTATCGATGACTCATAGCTCATCTACCCTTTTTGGAAAAATAAGTCTCTAGGGCCCAAGTTGGATAAAATTATGAGTTTAGTTTTCAAAATGATTTCTAATCACCACAAGGTAGGTAGGTACTTACTAAATGGATCTTATCGTTCATGAATGACAAATTATGGATCCAGTTGTTAAATTGAAAACTTTGTATTGGGTAAGTTACCTAGTAGGATATACAAAACTTTCAATTTTGTATTTAATACGAAACTAAATTAATGATTTAAAAATAAAGACTTCAAAAAGTGAAAAATTGGAGGGCAAAATTGAGAATAAATAAATGGGAGGGGAAAGAAACATTTCAATTTTCATCTCTCTCCTCCGTTTCCAAATCCTTAAATCCTTTCTCTCTCTTCTTCTTTGTTTTTATTTCTAATTCAAATTTCAGTCTCTGCTTCTCTACACCCACAGAGAGCAAAAGAAATGTTGAATCCGGCGAACGATCTGTTCTCGACGCCGTCTTCTCCGACGAATTCATTCATTTCCTCCTCCGATCTCGACACTGAGGTGCTCCATCATCGCCTTCTCCCATTTTATGATTCTCTTATCCGTTTCTTTATTTTCGGAATTCAATTCTGTTTTGCAGTCTACAGGTTCCTTCTTCCATGACAGGAGCACCAGCTTGGGGACTTTAATGGGGGTGAGCTTCCCGGCGATTGCCTTCCGAGTCTCCTCCCAGAGCCGAGACCACCACGCCGCTGCGGCGGCGACAGCTGATGTTTCCCGCAAGAGCAAAAAGCCAAAGAGAAAAACGACGGCGTCGGGGCTAGTCTCTGATCGGAAGCGGAAGTGGTGGCAGCTGTGCAGGGACGACGGTGTTAAACTGGCATCACTGGGCGACTTTCTTGAGGTGGAACGGAGATTTGGGGATGCTGCTTTTTACGACAATGCGGTGGATCTAGAAGGCGTGGTTACGGCGGATCAACGGAGGAGTGGCCGGAATTTGTTCGCCGACGGGAGAGTTCTTCCGCCTGCGCCAACGGAGGAAGAAGCATCGGCAGCCGCGGCTCTCCGCCGATTTTCATTATCGCTCACCGGAATTTGCAGCGGCGGTGCCGGCTAAAATTTGGGATTTGATTTGTCCAGTTTATTTAAATATAATATATTACATTTAATCAATCAAATGGTTTAATTATTACTATGGAAGAATTTTGAAAAAAAAAATGCAACTTTTTTCGTGTGGTGACCCTCTTCTTTTCTTTTTTTCTCATTTTTTTAATTTCTTTTAATCCTACTTTTTTTCTTTTTTAAAATAATTGTAAATTATGAACTATGCTCAAGAAAAAAATCATATATTAATTAGGAAAAAGATAACCCATTTTATATTTTTCCAAATCTAAATCTAAAGGACAATTAACATGTCATACTAAATAGAATAGAAACACTAAATAGAATAGAAACATAATCTAAAGATGCTAAATAAGCATAAAATCATAAGATGCTCATGTGCAGAGCTTAAGAAACGGCTACCACATTCTAGAAAGGCAACAAGCGTACAAATTATCTAATCATGACACGAGATAGTGACAATGAATAACAATACCAAACTCTCCGAGTTTGATAATAGCAATGAATTCAATCTAAATCATTTAACGAAAAACAATAAGCAGGCAAATCTAGTGCCAACAACTATGGTCATTCCGACTCGAATAGCGTATATTTAAGTTGTTGCAGTTAAAAAAACTCAGTCTCACCATCTAACTATGGTGAGCACGAGTTTGGCTCATCCCTTTTGCGAACTAACTGATGTTGAAGGTTAGTATATCAAGATATTCACAGAAAATTGACAGTTCAAAGAAACAAATTTCAAAATGAAGAACAAATTTATTAGTTATGGAAATACCAAAATGTTTACTCAATTTAATGGCCGAGGAAAAGTTGTTATCTTCCCACATGCTGTATGGCTTAAGGGATTGAGGATTTCTTGGCATTTTCTAGTTCAAAACGTCCCAAGGAAATGAGATATTCAGGCTTCTCTAATGAAAAAACATTATGAAAAACAATACCAACAAAAATAACTCACATACGATTTAGGAGTTCCGGGTTCGTTCCTGCTCTAAAGAAGATCAAATTATAATGTTCGTCATTTTCGAGTCGTTTTTTGCCTCAGTCTTTTGATAGCCATGAAGGTCACAGCAGCTGAGAGAGAGTACCTGCACAAAGATCAGCCATTGCAAGAATAAGAATGTGTAACAAAGCTTCTTTGATATCAAAATCTTAATGAAATTCATTTAGTTTCCTTTTGAGTTTTACCTTTCGAGCTTCTCTTCAAAATTTTTAAAACGCGTCGGTTAGAGAGAGGTTTCCACATTCTTATAAGGAATGTTTTGTTCCCCTCTCCAACCGATGTGGGATCTCACAATCCACCCCTCTTGGGGGCCAGCGAGGACGCTAGCACACCGCTCAGTTTCTGGCTCTAATACCATTTTTAACAGCTCAAGTCCACTGCTAACAAATATTGTCCTCTTTGGGTTTTCCCTTTCGGGCTTCCCTTCAAGGTTTTAATCGTGCCTCTGCTATGGAGAGGTTTCCACACTCCTATAAGAAATGATTCGTTCCCCTCTCCAACCGATATGGGACCTCACAATCCACCCCCCTTGGGGGCCCAACATTCTCGCTGGCACATGGCCCGGTGTCTAGCTCTAATACTATTTTTAACAACCCAAACTCACCGCTAGCAGATATCGGGCTTCCCCTCAAGGTTTTTAAAACAAGTCTACTAGGTAGAGGTTTCCACACCCTTACAAAAAAAAAAAAAAAGAATGCTTCATCTTAATTCTCAATACAATTGGGATAATCATTAACACAAGTACAGGACACTGAAATTTATTCCAAGTCTAAAACCTTTGAATGCTTATAATGAAATAGTGAACATTACATTTCAACACTGAATGGAAAAGGGTGACAGACATACCATGTTAATGTGTAATTAAGATGATCCTGTGGCATAACGGAACTTCGTATCAACGTATTAACATCCTTCGGAATCGGATACGGGTTACTTGGGTTCACATTCTCATTTATGTCTTCCACATAAATAGCATCCTCAGGGAGTCCAGAAGTACGTGCAATTGCTGGAACATCAACATAAAACCATTGGCTAGAGCCAGGATCATTTGCTGGAACAAATATGCTAGGCTTTTCACTTGTGCGAACCACTCCAATAACTTCTACTGGAGTAATGGGGCTCACCTCATTATTCTGCATATCAACAACCAAACTTAGAATTTTGGTCTTGGAAGATAAGTTAATTGACATTAAACAAGCAAAACTGTCAAAAAGAACCTCTAGATTCTTGGTCGTTTTCGACCAGAACTTCCACCAAGAGCTTCTCTCACTCTCTTGAACCATGGAGGGTGGAATATCTGAAGACTGTTCACTACCTTGATGGTCTACTTCTAAAGCCTTCTCCTTCCAAGTGCGTGGAACCCATCCTCGATTGACCAAAACAGGTGACTGCACACTGGAGAAGGGTTGTTTGATCTAATCTTGGTTAAATGGTGACTTATAACGTATATCGAGCTACAAAATCCATTCGAATGAACAATTTCCATTTTTATACAGCATGGCAATTAGAATTGGTGAACTAAATGTGCTATTTGGCCTTCCATGTCCTTGGAAATTCATAGCATACTACCTTATTGTGAATGAACAGCCAAGAAAACCATTTAAGTGTGAAAGAATTCCAGCAAAAATTCCCATTCATATGTTCATATCAGAATATAAAAGGCCAGCTTTTGGAGGTTAGTTGGAAGCAACTTCAACAGCCATGAACTTACAAGCAAAGCAAAATGGTTCATAAATACACCACTCTAGAATGGAACAATTCTCTACTGAAGACAAATATAAAGCCAGTTTTGATAAGAGAAAAGGGACTGGAAAATACCTATCAGGTAGGCCAGGAATGGGCATCAATGGGGTAATAACATAATGGCCATTTTCGGTCACTCCTGAAATGCTTCTCGAACGTGGACCAACGAAGATTGATTTCTTCTCATCAAAAACTCCTTTACAGATCACCCTCCTGAACTCCAGATCATCTAGCTTGTCTTTCAATGGAAGTAAGCTGTTTACGTTCACAGGTTCCATTAACAGTCGCTTCTGCCTGTAATCTAGAATTTCTATCTGCAAAATAAAATGTCAAAGACGATCCTTACTTCGACGAGAAATGGGTGTACATTAGCTCCGTACAGTGCTACTTTGACGATTTAATGTGGAAAAGACAGATTTTCAGCTTCCAAGGATGGAAATGAAGCAAACTTTGATACTAAACAACAGAAATTACTGTTCAAATTCTCTATGGCATGGAAAGATTGCCACAAAAGTTTCACCCTATACCACTGACCGAATCAATGCCTCAATAAGAAACCCTTTAGCCAAGATTTTAGAGAATCATAAATTCTTTTCAAGGATCTGTTAGGAATCACACTCTCCATAATAGTATGATATTGTCCACTTTGCGCATAAGCTCTCATACTTTGCTTTGGGTTTCTCCAAAAGGCCTCGTACCAATGGAGATGTATTTCTTACTTATAAATCCATGATTATTCCTAAATCAGCCAATGTGGGACTCCCTCGAACAAAGTACACTATAGAGCCTTCCCTGAGGCCTATGGAGGCCTCGAACAACCTCCCTTTAATCGAGGCTCGATTCCTTCTCTAGAGTATTAGAACAAAGTATACCCTTTGTTCCACACTTGAGTCACTTTTGACTACACCTTCGAGAGTCACAACTTCTTTGTTCGACATTTGAGGATTTTATTGACATGACTAAGTTAAGGGCATGACTCTGATACCATGTTAGGAATCACAACTCTCCACAATGGTATGATATTGTCCACTTTGAGCATAAGCTCTCTTAGCTTTGCTTTGGACTTCCCCAAAAAGCCTCACACCAATGAAGATGTATTCCTTGTTTATAAACCCATGATCATTCCCTAACACCAATAAAGAGCGTCAAGAACAGTCTTCAAGATTTGCATTCTTTTTAACGGAGGTATTTTACTAATTCAACTGGATAAATGATTGAATAAGTAATGAAAAGCTAAACTATTAGAGAATTCAAACAAGCATAACACAAAAACCAGAAATAAATCAAAATACCTTCTCTTGCCTCCTGAAAATCTGCCAAGTTCCAAGGCCAAACGTGAGAGCCCCAGGTAAAAACAGGAGCCATTTTGACAATTTCGAGTCTCTTTGTTTCTCTAAGAAAATACCCACCAAGCAATACGCGATTTTAAACAATAAAACTCACAAAAACCTAAATCATTTTGCAAAATCAAGACCAATCCAGATAGAAGAAAGTTCAGAAACTCACGTTGAGCTTGAGAAAGGGAAGATGACTGGGGATCAGCAGCAGAAGAAACTGCAGCCGCAGAGCTGAACGAGGAAGAAGACGAAGGTAAAGGCGTCGGCGTCGCGCTGTGCCGAGAAAGGGAAATAAAAGGGCGAAATTTAGCTATGGATTTAGCAAAGGAAGAAGATGCCATGTTCTTGATGCTGACATTTGAGAGTTCTTCAGTCTTCTTCTTCAGCTTCCTGCTCTGTTCTGCTCTGTTGTGGCTGAAAAACTCATTTCAGGGCCTTAAGGGTTTATGCTTTGTATTCGAACCAATTCACCCCTAAACTTTTATTTCTAAGATCTGTAAAATTAATTAAATAAATCCATTTCTTCCATAAACTTTTAAAATAATAATTTTTTAAATTTTAATTTTTTTTTATTTTAACGTTGACAACTAATAAATAAATTTAGTTGAATTTTAAATAATTTTTTTTATATTTGATAAATCAAATATTTATTTTATAAAATTATTGAAAGAAAATTAGGTATTAAAAATATTTTATATATTAGTTACACTTTCAATATTATTTAATACGTAGTTATTATTACTTTAATTAAATAATTTGTATAAAAATTATATATTATTTACTACCATTTTCAAATTTTCCAATCAAATACCTTTTTAATTAGTTATATTTAATAAATTAGAACTAAAATAACTTTAATAAACTCGTGTTTATTAAATTCAAATTTATTTTTGGTTAAAAAATATTTTTATCTCTAAACTTTTATTAAAATATATAATACAATTTAATTGGATTTAAAAATTATATAATACAAAATCTACAATAATTAAATTGTTGCAAAATTGGAATTTAAATATATATATATATATATTAGTAATTTATTTAAGGTTTTTTGTTCAACAAATGACAGTTTGGCAGAGTGGTCTTAGGCGCCAGATTTAGGCTCTGGTCCGGAAGGGCGTGGGTTCAAATCCCACAGCTGTCATTTTTGTTTTGATTTTGCGGCTCCAGTTTTCTGGGTTGAAGAAAAGAGAGAATAGCTAGATTCGGGGCAGTATTTGTCGAAATATTCTTCCATTTGTGTTCTTGGTTTTATCCCCCACTGGCCTTCAGTGATGGAGAGTGTTGGAGTTACCGAAGTCAGACAGTGACATAAACAAAGAGATTTCAGAGACAAACAACCAGTTTTTCTTGTTAATTTCTCCCTTCAACTCCTTCCCTCATGTCCAAATTTCTGCCCCTTTTTAAACCTTCTTATAGCTTCTCCATCCTTGCCTCTTGTCAATGCCACTTTTCTTGCCTCTCAAATCCTACAAACCCAATACTCATGGCAGTAGATGGCCGGAGACGAGCAAACAAAAGTCTCGAGACCCTTCTCGATAACGACAAGGTTGTCGCTCCGCCACCGCAGCTGCAAGTCAAGTTGTTGCCAGGACAAGGCTTGGAATTCAACAACTTGTCATATAGTGTTCTAAAGAAGTTTAAAAAGGATGGTGTTTGGATCAAAAGAGAAGCTTATCTTTTGAATGATATCTCTGGACAAGCGATGCGAGGTGAAATCATGGCTATCATGGGGCCGAGTGGCGCTGGGAAATCGACATTTCTTGATGCCTTGGCTGGTCGGATGGCGAAAGGAAGCCTTGAAGGATCTGTTAAGATTGATGGAAGACCTGTGACTGCAAGTTACATGAAGATGGTTTCATCTTATGTTATGCAAGATGACCAACTCTTCCCAATGTTAACTGTGTTTGAGACATTCATGTTTGCAGCTGAGGTCAGGCTTCCATCCTCTATTTCTAGGGATGAAAAGAAGAACAGAGTTTACGAGCTAATCGACCAACTAGGTCTACAGGTATATACCACTTTCCTTCCCTCTTACATCTCCACTATTGATGTGAGATCCCACGTTAGTTGGAGAGGAGAACGAAACATTCTTTATAAAGGTGTGAAAACTTCTTCCTAGGAGATGCCTTTTAAAAACCTTGAGGGAAAGCGCAAAGAGAACAATATCTGTTACGGTGGGCTTGGGCGGTTACAAATGGTATCAGAGCTAGACACTGGGCGACGTGTCTGTGAAGGGGGGTGGACACGAGGCGGTGTGCCAACAAGGATGCTTGGGCCCGAAGGAGGGTGGATTGGGGGGTCCCACCTCAGTCGGAGAAGGGACGAACCATTCTTTACAAGGGTGTGAAACCTCTCCCTAGTAGACGCGTTTTAAAAACCTTGAGGAGAAATCTGAAAGGAAAAGCCCAAATAAGACAATATCTGCTAGTGGAGGGCTTGGATTGTTACAAATGGTATCAGAGCCAGACCTCGGGCGATATATCAGCGAAGAGATTTAGCCCTGAAAGGGGGTGGACACGAGGCAGTGTGCCAACAAGGACGCTGGGCCTGAAGGGCATGTGGATTGGGGGGTCCCACATCGAGGCAGTGTGCCAACAAGGACACTGGGCCCAAAGGGGGGTGGATTGGGGTGTCCCACATCGGTTGGAGAGGGGAACGAAGCATTCTTTATAAAGGTGTGGAAACCTCTCCCTAGTAGACGCGTTTTAAAAACCTTGAGGGAAAGCCCGAAAAGGTAAGCTCAAAGAGGACAATATCTGCTAGTGATAGGCTTGGGCTGTTACAATTAATTCTTCCCGAACTAATAATTTTGTTTCTCTTTGTTCTAGAGTGCCATGCATACATATATAGGTGATGAAGGGAGGCGAGGAGTGTCGGGAGGCGAACGACGAAGAGTGTCGATAGGAATCGACATCATCCACAAACCGTCGCTCTTATTTTTGGACGAGCCGACCTCGGGGCTTGATTCTACGAGTGCTTATAGTGTAGTAGAGAAGGTGAAAGAGATAGCTCGAAATGGCAGCATTGTTCTGATGACCATTCATCAACCTTCTTACAGAATTCAACTACTACTTGATCGCATCACTGTTCTTGCCAGGTATAAGATCCTTTACGCCTTTGACCTTGATCCATTGTAATGGCAATTCATGTTTCAAATGTGACCATTACAGGGGAAGATTGATATACGTTGGAAATCCATTCAACCTTTCTGTTCATCTCTCTGGCTTTGGAAGGCCAGTGCCAGATGATGAAAATGGCATAGAATATTTATTGGATGTGATCAAGGAATACGACGAATCAAATGTCGGGTTGGAGCCTCTCGTGCTATACCAACGACACGGTATCAAACCCGATCTAGTTGCAAAGACTCCTGTTCCGAAAACACCTAAAGCTCCTTACAAAAACGGTCCGGGGCCAGGACCGAAGTTCCTAAACCTTCGTAGTCAAGCATTCTCCATGACATCAGGGCCAAACTCGAGCCAATTTGATTCAGCATATGGATATGATGATAACGAGGACGACGACTTTGATAAATCTCTCGAACGTAAATCAGCTAGAACTCCGATGAATAATCGTAGCGGTGTTTACTACCCTCCTTTAGCATCTCAATTCTACAAAGATTTATCTGCTTGGGTCTATAATGGTGTTAAAGGAACTCCTGGTCGACGACCATCGTGGACTCCTGCAAGAACGCCGGGACAAACACCAGGAAAAACACCTATATCCGGAGTTAGAAGTGTCGTTTCGAGTCAATTTCCGTCGTCTCATCAAACGACTACTCATGCAAAAATACCTTCCGTCTTCAACATGTCAATGGACTCTCATTTACCTTCTTTTGAAGAGTTGGACCTGGAAGAAGTTCTTGATGAGCCAGACCATGGTCCCAAATATGCAAATCCTTGGCTCCGTGAGGTCGTCGTGCTTTCATGGAGGACGATGCTCAACGTGATCCGCACCCCAGAATTGTTTCTATCTCGCGAGATTGTATTGACAGTAATGGCGATAATTCTTTCGACGATGTTCAAAAATCTCGGCCATGCTACGTTTAGAGACATCAACAGACTTCTCAACTTCTACATCTTTGCAGTTTGTCTCGTTTTCTTTTCCTCAAACGACGCTGTCCCGACATTCATTCAAGAAAGATTCATCTTCATCAGAGAGACATCTCACAATGCATATCGAGCTTCGTCATACGTCATTTCCTCCCTCATTGTCTATCTCCCATTTTTCGCGATTCAAGGCTTCACATTTGCAGCCATAACCCAATTCTGGCTACACTTGAAAAGCAACCTGTTCTTCTTCTGGATATCACTTTTTGCCTCACTCATCACAACAAATGCATATGTTATGCTTGTGAGTGCGTTGGTACCAAGCTATATCACAGGCTATGCAGTTGTAATAGCCACCACAGCCATTTTCTTCCTCACTTGTGGATTCTTCCTGAAACGAACTCAAATACCAATATACTGGAGATGGCTTCATTACATCTCAGCAATAAAGTATCCATTTGAATCCTTGTTGATCAATGAATTCAAAGGGACAAGATGTTATCAAGGAAATCCCAACGATCTTTCGCCCGGGCCGTTGGGAGATGTTAGGATTAGCAAGCTGCACAATGTTTCTAGAGATTTGCAGCCAAACTGCATGCTGATCGGAGAAGACGTTCTGTTCTCGATGGACGTTAATATGCGAAATATATGGTATGACATTGGTATCTTACTAGCTTGGGGGGTGCTTTACCGGCTGTTCTTCTATGTGGTTCTTAGATTTTACTCCAAGAATGAGAGGAAATGAAGCAAGCATCATCTTTGTATCTCTCTAGGCTTTTGAATGGGAATAAGTTGAAGATTGTAATGCCACCAGAGTCGCTTTCCAGAGGCTGAATCAAAAAAACAAGAAACAAGCTAAGTCATTTTCAGCAATTTTAAGCAAAGCAATGCATACTCAAACCAAGCTCTTGAGAATGTTTATACTTGAAATTCTAAATGTCAGTTTTCATTTTACCATATAACACAGTTCAACAAACACAGATAGTTTTTTCTTTCATTTCAAATATCTGCTATTGGTGGTGCTATTGGTGGAATTAGACTGTTACAAATGGTATCAGAGCCAGACATCGGATAATGTGGACTCAAGGCGGTGTACCTGCAAGGGCATTGTTTCTCGAAGGGGGTGGATTGAGGGGAGAGGGGGGGTCCCACATAGTTCGGAGAAGGGAATGAATGCCAGCAAGGACGCTGGACCCCGAAGGGGGGTGGATTGTGAGATCCCACATCGGTTGGGAAGGAGAATGAAGCATTCTTTATAAGGGTGTGGAAACCTCTCCCTAGCATACACGTTTTAAGAACTTTGAGGGAAAGCCCGAAAAGGAAAACCCATAATAGAGGACAATATCTACTAGCGGTGGACTTGGGCGGTTACGAAAAAAACATAGACAAGGGGGAATGGCCCAAGCTCTTCTCTATATTTGGTCGAAAGTACTTTTTCTTGTGGGAATTATTCCTCATTTGAATTTTAAAGTAACATGTGAACACTAAAGAACAGTCTAGAGAGAGAAAGATCATAAAGAACACAGCCAAAATGTTCTCAGCATGTGATGAATGGGACCAAGAGATAGAAACATTTTCAGTTTGATTCTCTATCACGTTTTCAAGTAGAGGAAAGAACAATATAGAATCATTCAGAATAGTTTTACATACAAAATATCATCCCATTTTTTTTCTCTGGGTGTAAATAAAAAGCAATATTTTACATAAACATGGAGCAACTAAGTTACATATTGTTCAATCGAAACTAACTGCGCTTTTCAATTGAACAAAAGAAAATTATATAAAAAAACAAAACCAAGAATCAATCTAAGCTAACAGATTGACAAATTTTGCTTTATATCCAATTCTCTAATGTGGAGGACAAACCGATTTTGTATGTCCAAAGCGAGAGAGACATCAGGCCATCAGATCCAAGGTTGTGGATGAGCAGTCTGATGCTTTCTTTCCAATATTGTAGGGGCATGTGTTTATCCTAAAACAACATGAGAACGAACTCGTGAGATTCCGAGTCGAAGTAGAACTAAACACTCAAGTAAAAGAACCAGGTTGAAAACTCACCGTTCCCTGCGCTTCTCTAGAAACCGAGTCAAGGATGCTTTTCGAGCCTGAGGCACAGCTGTAGGGAGGAGGTGATAGGAGGGATGTCAGCATGTTTGTTGTTTAAATCATCACTTCTGGAAAAATATGGACTAGAGTAGAGTGAAGTGGCTTTATACCTGCAGGTATGAATGTCGTGGCAATCGGTGCAATGGAACGAGCATCCTTTGGAGGTTCGGAATAGTTTGAATGGGATGCTGGGGTTTGTATACGTTTTGGTGCAGCAGGTAGCTCAATTTTACTACAGGATCCTACCCCTGCATTAGGACTCTTAGAATGTGCAACAGAAGGCGGACTTGAAAGGCCGAGGAGTGGCATTCCTTGGAAGTTTTCGTTGGGGAATGATGCCTTCACTTGACCGATGGGATGTACGTTGTTTTCTGTTTGAGGCAGCCCTCCAGTGCCAGCAAGAAGCATTATAGCCTGAGCCTGAATAGAAACATCAAACAACAAGAACTGAGAATTGATTCTTGTAACCGCCCAAATCCGACCGTCAACAGATATTGTCCTCTTTCGGGTTTTCCCTCAAGGTTCTTACAACGCGTCTGCTAGGGAGAGGTTTCTACACCCTTATAAAGAATGTTTTGTTCTCCTTCCCAACCGATATGGGATCTCATAATCCACCCCCCTTCAGGGCCCAGCGTCCTGGCTGACACTCGATCCTTTCTCTAATCGATGTGAGACCCCCCAATCCACCTCTTTTTGAGGCCCAATGTCCTTGCTGGCACACCGCCTCACATCGCCCAGTGTCTGGCTTTGATACCATTTGTAACAGCCCAAAGCCCACCGCTAGCAGATATTGTCCTCTTTGGGTTTTCCCTTTCGAGCTTCCCCTCAAGGTTTTTAAAACGCATCTACTAGGGAGAGGTTTCCACACCCGTGTAAAGAATATTTCGTTCTCCTCCCCAAACGATGTGGGATCTCACAATTCTTCCCCAAGTGGTGAGAAGACAAAACAAAATTAGAGTCTTTAAAAGAACAGATACCTTCTCAGGAGATACATCATTATAAACACAAACAGATCCCGCATAGAAGATCGTCAGCTGCGGCGTTGAACCTGGAGGTTTTGAAGCATTCCTACAAAGAAAAGTAAGCATCAATTTTCAAGACATCTAGGCTTTGACATCTTTCACAGATCCATCTTGAAAAACAAGTACCTTAGCTCAGTGCTACCGATGACCGAGCTCGTGAAAGGAACAGAAACAGAGGTCGCAATTGGAACACCACCAAATGGCTGCAAGTTAACATTGGAACCAACCACAGCTTGGCCAGAAGAAACCAACTGGGATTGAAACACCGGAACATTGAAAGCCACAGGAACAGCATTGTTAGTTTTAGTTTGGTTCGAGATTGGAAACATCTTCACATCTTGTGAACGATGTACCGAAATCGCCTCGCCATTTTGGAACGGATAAACAGCCATTGCATACTGGTTACCAGCCTTCTTATCTAGAACTACATTCTTCTACAAACAAAAGACAAAATCACCAACTTCAAATCAATGAACAGAGTCCAAGCCATTGATGACTACACATCAAAAGACAGAGAATTGCAGATTCAGAGCATAATCAAGAACAATGAAGAAAGTGAAACCTGAATCACAGTAGAATATGGCCTATGTGTAAGATTTGAAAGGTCAGAAGAGACCAGTGGATCAACAACAATTTTCCTTTGCTTCTCATCTTGAGCAGCCTTGAAAGACAGCAATTGGGGAAGAGCAGAAACTTTGTTTGAGAATGCCCATTGCATGCCTGAACCAATCAAATTTCATTCCACAATCATATGATCAATAATCTTGGGAGATTAAGGGAAAAAAAATCTTAAAAACTTCAAAAAGAAAAAAAATTAAATAATTACATCGCCATGATTCATTATTATAACAAAGACCACACCGACGTGTGATTAAAAAAACTTTAATTTTTCTTTTAAAAAAATAAACCGAGTGTTTACCACGGGATTGAAGTATTTAATTGTTAATATGATCATTGCAGCTATCCAGCTGTATTATCTATTTATTTATTGTTATTATTCTTTTATACCGCACTGAAATTGCCACGTCACTGTTCTTTAATACATAAATTAAACGATTGAAGTTAAGTTTAAATTAATGTAGAACAAAATTCATTGATTAATTTAATAAATTGTTTTCCAAATTTTCACATTTTCCCTATTTAAAAAATTCCAAGAAAAAAAATTAAAATTACACGCAGTACACAAATAATAATTTTTTAATTCATGTATTTTTAAAAACCATAATTTTTAATATAAAAAATTCCCCCAAAAACTTTTTGGCTTGTCAGTTCTTTGGTACATCAAATTTACATTTCGGTACAGCGTGCGAAACGTGGTTTTTACGCCTATTCTAACAGATTTTTCTTTCTAATTTTCTGTTTGGTTCCTGAGAAAATAAATTCTAAATTCATACAATAATTTCCTCAATCTTCATTTCTTCTCTAACTTTTCCTGTTTTCCAAAAGCAATTTCGTCGATACAACAAACTCAAGCCCTAGCAGAGACATTTCCGAGTATCAAATTCGCCAAACAGATTTCCAAGATATCACACAAAACTTCCATGGAAATCGAAACAGATGAACAAGACGATGATGAAGAAGACGAGACATGAACATACCTGAATTCTTAGAAGAATCTGAGAAATCTTCTCTCGACGCCATAGCGTCATTCTTCGAGTTCAAACCTAAGAAATCTCTCTCCATTTGAAATCCTCGAAAGAATTAACGCCGAAAAAATACCTGCAGAGTTTCGAAGCGATGAAGAATCGAGCCAGTTTCGAGCTCCAAGACCATGAAAGTTAAGCGCGCACTGAGAGAGAAATAGGCAGAGAGAAAAAATACGAGAGAATTTCAGCGCTTTTTAATATCAATGCGAGAGGAAAGCGAGAGAAGCACGTCTTTTTATTCAAAAAAAAAAAAAAAAAAAAAAAAAAAAAAAAAAAAAAAAAAAAGAGAGAGAATTTAATGTTTACTGTATTATAAAAATAAATAAAAGTTAAAATAATTTTGGTCCCAATTTTTTTATTATTTCCCTATTTATAATTTTAGATATTCAATTAATTTTGCCTTTTTTTCTTCGAATTTTGAATTTTCTTTTCATTTATATACTATTGATACTCACTTTTGGTCCAACAAAATAATTTAAATATTATATAATTTAGTGACAAATTATATAAGAAAACGCTCTTATTTTTATAATTTATATAAAGAAAGTTTATAAGATTTAACTTTATAGAAAAATTATCGATAATTAATAAATAATAAGTAAGGCTCGTGGCACTGTGAAATCTAAGCCGTTGGATTGATTAAGAGATTCGGGTCCTTGAGATGGGGTATGAAAGTGGGTAAAATGGGAAAACGACCACGTGCGAGTCGAGCCACGTGTCGGTTAGTTGGATTTTCTCGAATCCGTGAGCTCAAAACGTGGATAATTTTTTCCACCTCATTTTTAGTTTTTCTATTACTTTATTATTTCTTTATTATTATACAATAATATATTCTCTTTCGCCCACCCTACATAAACCAAAATTAAATAATTAAATAAATAAACAGCCTCTTTAATTAATTAATTTATTCAGCCACGTTAATATTTTAATATCCTTTCCTCCTCTTTTTTTTTTCCTTAAATTCTTCTTTTTCAAAATATAAAATTTATTTTCAAAATTAAAAATAAAAATAAAAAAAAGTCTTATTTCTCCATGTGTTGGATTGTCGAATTTCCACGTCACCTGAAATTAATTAATAGCTTATGACTGTATAAGTTTGACTTTATTATTTATTAATTGTTACATTAATAGAAACTAAAAGAATTATTAAATTTCTTCAGAAAAAAAAAACAGTTACATTAATGAAACCTACCAAATTTAGCTTTAAAATATTCTTTATTCCTTGCTATTTACGTTAATTTCCACTAATATAAAATAATTGTAAATAGCCTTTTAAAATGTACTAATTCTATTTAGCTGAAAATAATTTGTTCATTATTTTCAACCAATAATTTTATAATATAATTAAATATTGTGATGTTTTTTAAAATAATTAAATTATAAATTTGTTCATACAATTTAAATTAAAATCTAATCTCTATTATTGTTAAAATTATAAAAGTTTTCTATGTTTACGAAATTTCTATTAAATTATAGTGATTAATTCTAAAATTTGGAACTATTTGAGGCCCATTTTAATAAATTTATAATTTAATTTAATATATCTAATTCAACTAAAAACCCACCATCATAATAATGTCTAAAAAAAAATTAATTAGTTGTGGTCAACCATTTGATAAAAAATTTAATAAATTAACCAAATATAATAAAGCTTATAAATAAAACTCCATTATAGAATAAATAATAAATCAAAAGCCAAAAATGAAATATATATCACATTTATTGATAAAGCTTTTAAAAATTGTCAATTTTATCATTATTTCACGTCGTTTCCAAGTTTACATCAATACCATCCATCATTTAAAAAAATATATATTATTTTATTGGAAAATGGAATATATTTTTCTTACATTTTTAATATTTAAGCCGAATTATCAAGTAAAAATTAGAAATTAAATATTTAATAATATTTATATAATTTGAATAATATGGAATTTTTGATTAATTACAACGATTTAATATCAATTTAAAAAACACCAATCTACATTTTCAAACTTAAAATAAAATTATTTATTTTTCTTTCTCGAATATTATTATTGAGTTAATTTAAAATTATTTGTTTGTTCTTTTTTTTTTTTTAAGTTATTGAAATTACTTAAAAAAACAAAAATTAAATCAGTGGTCCCAACTAAGGCTCAAGTATTTCCCACATTTCCTTATTCGGTGGGGTCGCCATGTGTCGCTGGTGGGCCCAATTGCCACCTCGGATTATATTCCAAGCCCTATTAAATTTAATATTCGTCAAATTTTACTTTAGACCGAGTCAAACATCAAATTTTACCGTACTATTTTAGAAAATAAAATGAACTAAAATATTATATCAATTTAAAGATAATTCACATATATGCTCGGTAATTTTTTAAGTTTAAAATTTTAATTAAATTATTATTAATTAATGTTAATTCTAATTAAGCGCAATTAATTTTGACACATATTGTGGATGAGAACGAGAAAGGTGAGACATTTTCGACCCTATCATAAAAGTCAATTGAACGGGTCTTTTCAATTCACAATTGAAATTAAAATGGACAATTGAACTTTTGTGTGGGACATATTTTGTCCCTCGTTTCTCACTCTATATCTTTTCAGATTCTATTCGTGATAATTTCCGCTACTGAATTATGATAAATTTATTAAAATATTTGACAAAAAATCAACATGATAACGCTTAATAAGATACTTATTTGGAATAAATATGAAAAATCACGTGAAAAATCACGTGAACTTTTGTTTAAATAAAAAGTACCAAAAAAAAAAAAAAACTATGTAACGACCAATGTCCATGATTCGTAATTTGAATTCGATACCTGTGTGCTCCGACATTTCTCTATATCCCCTACGATATATTCACGTTACTTTTTAAATTCATGTACTTTTTAAAAAAATTTCTAGAGGTCACCGAACGAAAAGGAAGATGCACCCTATTAATATAGATAATGACTTTCAATTCTTTTAAACGTTTCTTAGTCATTTTATCATCATGGTCACTCTCATTTGGATGTGATCTCGATGATAAATACGTAAAATCTTTAAAATAATTAAATTTATATTTTAATATAAGTATATTAAAATGGATTTAAAAAAATTTAAAAATATATATTATAGAAATATTTGATTGAGGCATCGTTTTCCAAGTGGCAATAATAATAAAGGCAATCACATGGGGTGGGCCCAGAGGATATAAAATTAAAGACCAAAACGTGTGTACGTCTACTTTAGCATGAAATGGGCCCAATTATTTTTATTCTTGAATTTATATCCCATCAGTTATTTATTTATTTATTTATTTATTTATTTATTTATTTAAACTATATATATATATATATATATATATATATACAGAATCTAGCGGAAGAGAGACGCCAAGTTGTTACAATGGGTACCATGTTTTCCATGTGACCCGTTTCACCAATCACTTTATTTATTTATTTTATTTTATTTTATTTTATTTTATTTTGGGGCCATTTTTAATTCCTGTCCATTTGAATCGTGATATTTTTGGATTATTATTTTTTACGCTAAAAAACATCATTTTTAGGGGACCAATTTTGTACTAAGTTACTTTTTTGTTTTTTTTTTTAATGTCTAAACACGACCAAAATTTTCAAAGTGGTAACTTTTTCTTGTTGTGTTACAACAAGACCGGGAGGCTGAGAGAACTTAACAAGTTTGATGCTTGTAATAGTACATGAATTAACTGAGAGTCATATCTGAATGAGAGTGATCCTAAAGATATAATGCTGAAAAAAGACATACATATACTAATAAAGGACTTAATAACAAAAACTTCAAATTTCTTAGAGCATTTGTGAGATCCTACCTTGATTGGAGAGAGGAACGAAGCAAGCCTGTACCTAAGCATTTTTCACTAATAGACGTGTTTTAAAATCGTGAGGCTAGAGGCAATACATAATAAGACAAAGCAGACAATATCTGCTATCGGTGGGTTTAGGCTTTTACAACATTTCTCGTTGAAATAGCCTTCACTTTTGGAAACACTTAGAAGACAAATAGGTAATATGGTGATGTCGTACGAGAATGTCGGGGTCATCAGATACGGAATTCAAATTTCAAATCTCGTTAAAAAGAGGGGGGAAAAGGATACTAATAAAATGAGGACGGGAAATATTTGTTTAAGCTATAGTTTTTTAAGGGTAAGTTAATTATATTGATGGGGACATATATGGTTTGAGAGTGATTCTCTACTTTAAATTTGGTGTTATTCTTTGCTCTAAAGGGTCACGTTGAATTCCTTTGCACTACCATCCAATTTTTAATAATATGCTCGTGTTTTCTTTCACTATTTATTATTTTCATTTTTCATTTTCATTATTATTATTATTATTATTATTAATAATGTGTTGTCAAAATATCAACCAAACATAATATATCAATAAGCATCACCATGATAAGAACAACCAATAGTGACCATCATTAATTATTTTACCACATTTTTTATTAAAAAAAAAAACATTATATTCATTAAAATTTTAAATTAATTAAAAATTTTAAAATATCATCGTAGAGCTTTCAATTTCTAGTCTAATTTTTTATTTACGCACATATTTATAATTTTTTAAAAATTAAAAGATCTATTAAATATAAAATTAAATTTTGTGTCTAATAAAAAACGAGCGTCGGTAACGTTAGTGGTTTGAGGTCCAAACAAAAGGAAGCCAACTTTTATGTTTTGTCTACCACCAAGGGCCATGATTCCTTTGGCCAATTATTATTATTAAATAATTTTATTTAAAAGTAACAATAAAATTGTCTATTCTATCATTTTTAATAATAAAAAAAAAAGAATAATTTTTTTAAAAATTATGGAATTGTCTATTCTATCATTAAATGTGAAGTGTCATGCAATACACAAGTTCACATGCAGTTATTAACCTTTTAGAAACGTCCACGTTTTTTTCTCTATTCTAATATTTATTCAACTAAAATAAAATAAAAATATGGCATGTAAAATGAGAGGTACATGAATGAATCGATATTATATTCGAATGAGAGCGATTTTAAGGATATAAGGGTTAAGAAAAGTTTGAAAGAATTGAAGTTCACTGTCTATGTCAATAATGTGCACATTTCTCTTCAGTGGCTTAAACATGTGAATCAAGTGGTTAAACATAACATGCTTTACTTGGAACAATTCTATATCGGGTAATCTTTTAGGAAAGATGCATGTGAGTAAAGACAAACCATGTTGAAATGACTCGTGTTAGTCTGTGGGAAAAGTCTTCACTCTTAAAAGCGAGGAATGAGTAACCTGACCATATTGCAGGGAATGCATGCGAATATCTGGAACATCAGGTACTAAATTCGAATTTGAATCTTGATCCAAATTCTAGGCACCGGACGTTAAAAATTCAAATTTGTTTTATAATAATTTGTTTTAGAAGAAAAGAGTTGACTATATTATTAGGATACTTTTGAGATTTAATGTGATATTAAGTCCATTAATTATATCTAAATTTAGAATGGGAGAATCTAAAAACTATTATTTTAAATAAAATTACAAATAATCAACGCTTACATCAATCTAATAAATTATATAATGCTCAATAAAATAAAATAAAAAATGACAGTTTATGCCTAAATAAATCCAATCATCCTTTTGACTTTTCAAATCTCAAATTATATAATTTTTAAATATTAAATTTTAGTTTTTATACATTCAATAATTTTAATTTTGATATTTAAAAATTAGTCTTTATTAGTCATATTTTTTAAAATTTTTAAAAAGGTTATAAAATAAAAATTACTAGAATTAAATAATAATAATTTTTTATATTTTATATTTTTTATTTAAAAATTCACGAAATAATAATAAATTTTAGTTAAAAATATGGGACAAAGTTAGACTTTGAATATTAAAATTGTTAATTTTTTTTCTTTTTTACAAAAAAAAAAATTGATATATTTTATGGTCGAGGACAAAGAAAATATTAAATCCTGAATTAATGTCATTTTTTTTAAAGAAAATTAATGTTATTTAATGATTTGTAGTGCTGATTGAATTTAAAACAAACCATCAACTAATATATATATTTTTTTAGGAATACCAACTAAGAATATTTTCACGGTTGAATTTACAAATTATTATAGAAAATGTCACAAAAAAAAAAAAAAAAAAAAAAAAAAAAAAAAAAAAAAAACCATTATAAAAAGTTTACGTACATGGGCTGAGCCCAAATTAAACTAAATGAGCCGAGCCCAAATAAGAATAAATGGGTTGAGCCCAAATTAAAATAAATGGGCCGAGCCCAAAATAAAAATAAATGGGATGAGCCCAAATTAAACTAAATGGGCTGCATCCAATTAAACTAAATGGGCTGAGCCCAATTAAAAATAAATGGGCTGAGCCCAAATTAAAATAAAATGGGATGAGCCCAAATGAAACTAAATGGGCTGCGCCCAATTAAAAATAAATGGGCTGAGCCTAAATAAACTTAATTTAGCTAAAACAAACTAAAAAACCCACGAATCAATAATTTAGCTGTGTACTAATAATTAGGTAAAGCCCACTACTAGCAAGATGACTTCTACGGAGAGGTTTCCACATCCTTATACCTCCCCAACTGTTGTGGGATCTCACAATCCACCCCCTTCGGACCCAACGTCCTTGCTGACACACCGCCTCATGTCCACCCCCTTCAGGGCTCAGCCTCCTCGCTAACACATGGCCCAGTGTCTGACTCTAATACCATTTCTAACATCCCAAGCCCACGACTAACATAGCCTCGTTGCACTTTCCCTTTCAAACCTCCATACAAAGTTTTTAAAACGCGTCTACTAGGGGAGTGTTTCCACACCCTTATAAAGAATGTTTTGTTCTCCTCTCCAACCGATATGGGATCTCACATCAACACACAGTAGAGACATTATTTGTCGTCATCATCAATAACGACACAACCCCAACAGACAAACCTTAGCCAATTAGACAACAATGATGCATGAAAAAAGCTGTCCCAATGAGTAGTGAATGTATTTATTTCAACCAACTGCACACAAATGAGTACTCAATACAAAGAATTGACATATCTCTAAATTGGGTGTCTTTTTAGCTTTGGTTTTAAAGGTCTCTTGTGAATCAACATCACAACAAAGCTCATCATTATAGAAACTAAAACAACAACATCTCAAGTTTGAACAGATCAATCAAACCCCCAAAGTAAAGGCAAAGGCAGTAACTAATTACATCACCCACCCCAACAACAAACAAATACAACTATTGAATCAACAAATTAGTACAATAACAACAAGCAAACTCACCTAGAACCCATCTCGTCTGGATCATGAGCCGAATCGGGTTGTAGATTCGCAACGTCGTGAATGCTGGATTGACGAAGCTCTTGTATACGCTTTGTGACATCCGACATTGCAGGACGCTTATCAGGATATTGAGCAGCGCAATCGACTGCAAGTTGCAATAGTTGAACCATCTCCTCCTCGACATTTTGGTACCTAAGAAGCTCGAGGTCGAAAACTTCGGATGTCCACTCCTCCCTAACGACTGACTGCACCCATCTTGGTAAATCGACTCCTTCCTCGTTTAAAACGGAGTAGGTAGGAGCCTTCCCTGTCAAAAGCTCTAATAGCAATACACCAAAGCTATAGACATCAGCCTTCTGCGAAACTTTACGAGGATCAGTCACCTCCGGAGCACGATATCCAGCAACTCGGTTGGGGGTGGAAGGTTGTCCAACAAGATGGGCTAAACCGAAATCAGAGACTCGAGCTTCGTACGATTTCGTTAGAAGAATATTCGATGACTTTATGTTTCCATGGGAAACATTAGGACCTTGAGAATGAAGATATTCGATGCCACGAGCAGCGCCAAGAGCGATTCCTGACCTGATTTCCCAGTTCAATGGAGTCCTACCAGCTCCTTTGTTCCCTGTAATCAGCAAGGATATCTATAAAACCGAACAAATTATAATGAAGCAATCGAAAAACGAGCGATCGAGCTTACCGTGTAGAAGAGCAGACAAGCTTCCCATGGCCATGTAATCATAGACAAGAAGCTTCTCATCCATACTGAAATAGTAAGCTCTGAGAGGGACCAAACATTCATGATCCATTGATCCAACAGCTTCAATCTTGTCCCTGAATTCCCTCTCTGTTATGGTAACATCCTTCAATCTCTTCACAGCCACCACAGAACCCACTTCAAGAACAGCTTTGTAAGCTGTCCCAAAGCTTCCTTTTCCCAACACTTCCGCTGAAGCTCTCAAAAGATCCTCCAAATCAAACACCCTTGCAGCATTACCAAAAAACACCAGTTTTTTGGAGCCAATTCCATTACCATTCACTTCCCTCTTTGCAGTCCCCGCCGCCACTGTTGCAGCAGCAGCACCACCAGCAGCGGTGGCTGGCACAGTATAACCATTACTGTAGCCGCCATTTTCAACCTCCCCTGGTGGCTTACCGCCCTGAATTTCCACTTCAGGATGCTTCACCGTGGCAACATCCACTGCACTTGTTTCCTTAGCACTCTTCTTTCGACACAAAAGCATTAAGATTACAAGTATCAATACAAAACCCAGAACAGATCCAATGATAATCCCAGCAATGGCTCCTCCTGAGAGCTTTTTCTTGTGTTTAGTATCGATATTATCCCCATTCTCCCCAGGGCAAGCCGCAAGAGGATGCCCACAGAGAGAATTACCCAAGAAGGAATTTGAAGAAAACGATTGCAAACCCTTTGGAACCGACCCATTTAATTGATTGTTAGAAACATTGAACTGATCTAGTGGGATCTTCAAGTCCGGGATAGACCCAGATAAGCGATTGTTTTCAAGGAACAATGTCTTAAGACGAGTCAAATTGTTGAAGCTCAATGAGATCTCGCCGGAGAAGTTATTGGAGGCTAAATTAAGGCGAACAAGATCAGGGAGCTGGAACAAGAAATCAGGGACAAGGCCCGAGAACTCATTACCTTGTAGATAGAGGTTGCGGAGATTAACGCAAGCAGAGAGATCTGATGGGAGCTGACCGGACAGGGCGTTGAGCCGAAGACTGAGAGTGCGAAGGTGAGTCAAGTTCCCAAAAACTCCGTCCGGTAACTGACCAGAAAGCGCCACGCCGGGAAGACGAAGAACAGTAACACGATTCTCCTCGCAATGAATCCCGGGCCAAGAACAGGTGTTCTGATCGGTCACATTCCAGAGCAGAAGAATCCGGCCGCCGACAGCGGAACGGAGAGCTAGCAGAGCTGTTCTATCAGAAGCAAGATCTGGCTTCGCAGTGGGGAGTAGAAGAAGGAAACTGAAGAGCAACAGAGAAATCAAACGATTTCCCATCTGGGTTGGCATTTTGAGAAGCTTTAGAGCAAAACCCAGTTGAGGTTTTCCATCAATGGAGGATTTTATTCACAAAAATCTCGAAACCCAATGAGTTTCTCAAGGCATTGGTTGGAATTTAGGTTAAAGGGCTTGAAAAGAGCGAGTGGAAGAAAGAGAAAAAGGTGGGGAAGCTGCAAATTGTGTGCTGTCTCTTACTTTTTCAATTGGGTGAGAGGAATTTCACAGAGTTACACAGGCTGTGCTTAGGCTGTGGCTAAGAAGATTATCAAAATTGTGTGCTTTGGCTGTGTCTATTACTTTCCTTTTCGTTTTAGCTAAGCGTATCAGCCCACCATGCTTTTTTGTGTGCCAGTGGGTCACTCCTCTCGCATGTCAAATTCACAAACCTCTCTTCTTTTTTCCATTACCTATCAATGTAGACGTTAATAGATTTATATACCACTCTTAGTGTAGTAGATTCTACATTCAATCGAGTCTTTAATTAAAAAATGGGAGAATTCCCATTACTTGTTGTAGATCACACAGGGCACGAGCACGATAGGATCGAGCTTTCCCAAAAGTCAATATGGGGTCAAGGTCAGTATAAAATGGAGACGACCCCATATTGGTGTAGAGGTTAACTAATTTATATACCGCTCATCGTAATTCTGCATCCAATAGAGTCTTTGATTAAAAAACGGGAGAATTCCCATTACTCGTGGTAGGTCATACAGGGCACAAGCACAATAGGAACGAGCTTCCCAAATAGTCAACTTAGGGTAAAGGTCGGTATAAAAGGAAGGTGATTACCCAAATGTTGTATTGGTATAGTCAACTTTTTGCATTTTGGGTGTATAAAAGCATACATTGAGACTCGCACCAACGGTAAATAAGAGTCATTTTATTTAGGGCGAGCTCGTGTGGTTATCGAGGTGACCATGAGCGGTCTACTGTTTGAACGAGTTGGCCAAAAAGACAAAAACATCACTTACTAGAATGGTGTTGGTCCGAGAATTCTATATAAAATAAAAAAATTATCAAGAAAATATTTCATTTTTTTTAATGAAATATATTTTAATTAACTTAAGTAAAAAATATCATTTATAATTATATAATAAAATGAATGGATTAAATTATTACAACTAATATTAAGAGTAAAATGATTGTGAATATATGAATTAAATAATTTTAATTAATTGGGAAATATGAATGTCGAGAATGTTACCTTTCCACATCAATTAGTTATTATATTTTAATTATTATGTAATTTGCATGGTTGCAAATTTAATGTATTTGATAGGCTAGATTAAGGATTTTAAATAATTCTATATTTATCAAATTATTTGGTATTATCTCAATTAAATAAATTCCCTTCCAATTATTCCTCTCATTTTCATATTCTATAATGTTTTATTAGTTTTATGACGAGTTATATTTATAAAATAATATTATAACGGTCGGTTTGATAATCATTTTTTATATTTTAATTAATTTTAATTAACTAGGATGCATATGAATGAGAACAAAATATACTAGAATGACTATGTTATATGACCACGTTACCTACATCTCTTGTCCCCCACAAAACAACGTGAATTTGTTTAAAATGTTCTGTTTCCACTCACATGATTGAGCCACTGAAAAAGACCGTAGACCTTGTTGGTATAGATAATAATTATCAATTATTTTAAAAAAATTTTAACCATTATATGCTCTCATTTAGATATGGTTTCAGACTATTCGTGCATTTCTTCCTTACCTAAAATCATGATAAATAATAGGTAAGATTGTTGGTCGGGCGGGCGTGTGAAATGCAAGAAGAAAGTGACAAAGAAATTCAATTATGTACCTAACAAAAAAAAGTTTTAATTTTTTTTGTCCCTATAGGAATTTGAAGATGCCAAAAATGTCTATCAAAAAAGGCCATAATTTTTTTTGTTTGGCAACCATATATTCTTTTCTTTTTTTTTTTAATTATTACAAATAAAAAATATCATAATTTCTTATTTTAATAATTACTTTAAATAAAAACATTAAATTTCGACCCCAAAAATCTTAATTATAAAGAGTAAATGTCAATTACTCCAAAAAAAAAAAAAAATAAATAAATAAATTTTCTTTTATTAAAAAAAAAAAATTGCTTTCGAAAAGAAAATAATAATAATAATGGAGAGAGAATCTTCGGGCGCCCCGCTGGCTGATCCGATCCGTTAATTGTCGCAGCACACCGACAATTTGACGGTATTAATAAAACATATATTATTAATTTTTTTTAAACTAGAAATATATTAATATTTATTGAAAAAGTAATAACGTTGTAATTTCCATAACTTTCTTTTTCTTTTTTGATTATTTCAAGGTGTAAAATATAATTTCCGTCGGTTTATTACCGTTAAATTAAAGTTTTGACAAAATTTAATAATAATCTCTTCCATTTTATCTTTTTAGTAAATTTCAAACCTTTTATTTTCTTATTTAAACGATAATAAATATTTTATTTATTGAACGACATACAAGAGACCAAGCTCCTGACGAACAGATATTGTAAGACCCCACATCGATTGGAGAAGAGAACGAATCATTCATTATAAGAGTATGAAAATCTCTCCCAGTAAACACATCGCCATCAGCCTCACGATTTTAAAATGTGATGAATAATTTAATCACCGCTCACCCAATCACAAATCTCGATTTTTTTTACTACGGTCGGCTTACCACAAGTGTGTCTTATAAATGCTAAAGATACTTGATGTAACGGCCCAGATCCTTTGCCAGGAGATATTGTCCTCTTTGGGCTTTTTCTTTCGGGCTTTCCCTCAAGGCTTTAAAATTGGGACCAGCGTCCTCGCTGGCACTCTTTCCTTCCTCCAATTGATGTGGGACCGCCCCCAAATCCACCCCTCGTGTCTACCCCCTTCGGGGAAGGGCGAGAAGGCTGGCACATCGTCTGATATCTGGTTCTAATACCATTTGTAACGCCCAGATCCACCGCTAACCGATATTGTTCTCTTTGGGCTTTCCCTTTCGGGCTTCCCCTCAAGGCTTCAAAATGCGTATGCTAGGGGAAGGTTTCCACACCCTTATAAACTTATAAACAGTAGTTTGTTCTCCTCTCCAACAATGTGGGACATCACACTTGATCCTTACAGGTTGATATCAGTCTCGAGCTTTTTTTTTTTTTTTTAATTATAATCGTCCATGTTACAAAGTTGATCATGTTTAAAGATTCATACTCGGATATGAAATAAGAAACCTTTTTTATACCTAAAAAAAGGAATCATATCATTTTCTTTTAGCGACAATTATTGAATAAACTTTAGCCTTAACAACCTATAAAGATCTAATATAAAATAATAATAATAAATACATCATTATAGTTTTCTTTTCAAAATATACATAATCATAAGCTTTATTGGTTGGAAGAAAATAATAATAATTGGTGGTTGCAGACAGAGGAAGGTTCTTTCATGTATTGAATATGAAATCATAAAAATATATTATATAGTTTTATTAATGTTAGTTAGCTTATAGCTGTTATGTTACATTAATATTTTTTAATTTGTTGAATTATAAAAATAAATATGTTCTAATGTCAGCTGTGTTTTTCAATCATGACAACATTACAATTCTTCTTTGAAAGACCATTCCACCAACTTCTTTTGACTTTTCATTTTTTGTTTATTTTAATATTAAAGACGGTTCGATCTTAGGTTGGTTGGCTCATTTTAATTTTTTGGATAATAACGGATTTTTGGGTTAAAGGAGTTCAAAAAAAAACTCGATGACTCGAGAAACTCGATCAATACATTTTTTAAGCCTTCTAGGTAAACTTTAATGAATTGTCGATCAAATTTGTCGATCCATGCAGAGTTCCGCCACTCATTGTACATCTTTAGGCTCTAAAACGTAGACTTTGTTTTAGGCTCTAAAACATCGACAAAGACTTTTTGGTAAATGTCGGAAGTTGCAAAAGAACTATTGATAGCAATGAACGATACAATAGGTTTAGGTTAATGGTACCATTGGTCAACTGCACTTGTAGACTAATGAATTTGTTTTGTAGGTAATGCTTGTTTTGTAGCATATTTAAAACGAAGGCGGGTCCAATTCCCCTAACAAAGATGGTCGAGGAAAGTTAGAAGGAGCATGATGGTTAACAAGTACAACTCGAGGGTTAAAAAATGCTCGAAGAAACTAGAAAAGTGAGACTCTAGTCGGAGCAATCCAATTTGAAGCCTCTTGGATAACCGTCAATCAAGTTTGTTAGTTTATGCAAGCTTTCACCACTCATTGTACATCTTTCAGCTATTACAAATGATATTAGAGCCAGACACTGGACGGTGCACCAGCGAGGGCACTGGCCCCAAAAGTGGTGGATTGTGAGATCCCACATCAGCGGGAGAGAGGAACGAAACTTTCTTTATAAAAGTGTGGAAACCTCTACCTAGCATACGCGTTAAGGGGAAGAGCGAAAAGAAATCTCAAAAAAGACGATATCTATTAGCGATGAACGAAATGAACTTACTTTTCACGCTCATTTCATAATTTCGGACCAAGCCGTGGCAGATCGTCCGATGAGTCAGACCGATGTAGACTTCATGATCAACGGCAGTGATCGACGATTTTAATGAAAGGCTTTGGTCAAAGGTTTATCCGAACAAGACAAATAAAATTTAAGGAAAACTTGTTTTTTTTGGGTTTTTAATGCATTCTTATCTGTTTTCCAACTGTCAAAGTGATGACTGACACTCAACTCTAAATAATTAGCTCATATAAAATATTGAATATTGCCACCTTTATAATGAATATGTTAACCCTATACGTACATAAAAATTTGGGCTTCCTTTCCAAAGGAGATATTATTAAATATCCTACACCCGATCAACCGTCGGGTAAGTACCAGGCCCCGATGAGTAGGAAGGAAAAGTTCTATGTGTATACATGTGAGTTGGTCGATCCTAAGAGACAAGGGAAGCTCGTTTGATAGCATATAATATGACATTTGAAAAGAGATTCGATTAAATTTCATTAATTGAGATATGACAGTTGACAACAACGTTATGGAGTTCGAATCCGTCAGCCTAAGTAAAGTTGATCTTTTTTTTAGAAGTACATACGACTTTAACATACCACTTTAAAACTATTGGAAATTAAATTAAAAATAAACATGGGCCACAGCAGCCCACAAGCTCGGGCCTAGGGCATCGACATGATACTGGGCCTTGGTCATTTTGGCTACCACCCTAGCCAAGCCCAAGGTAGCCAAAACCTAACCCTCAACATTTTAAGACTCTCTATCAGCTCAAGTCTACCACTAGCAGATATTATCTTTTATTAAAAAAAATGCTTCTACGGGATCACACAATCCACCCATTTTGGAGCCCAGCGTCCTAGATGGTACTCGTTCCCCTCAATCAATATGGAATCTCACATTGATAGCAGCAAGATTGGAGACAAACAAGTAACTTACTGGACATAAAAGTATAAAAGTCCATCTTTGATCGAATCGAGGTGGATCGAGCACACGTGAACTTGCACCTTGCATGCCCAGAACCCAATGATGCACGGTTCAGTCGTTTTCTAATCCTATTAAGAAGAAGGGAAGGAAAGTCACGAGTGAATCGACGTCAACAAATATAAACCATCACTAAAAGCCATTTAAATTCCATTCTCAATCTCGAACTTAATTCTTACATTTTTAGCTAACAAACAAAAAGATTCATTAAAATTCATCAAATTACTTGCAGTACTAAAATGCTCGAAAATCTCTTTCTAAAAACGGATTTGAATTACTAATTAAAATATAATACAATGATTAGAATGTGATTATTGCATTACTAAATAAAATTATTTATTATAAAAAAAAATATTTTTTTTTATGGAAGAGTTTGTGTTTGTCAATGCCAATGCTTATTAACCACTCCAATTAATTAATATGATTAAGACATAAATCACGTATTCAAAGGTGTACAAACCAAGCATTTTGGACCAATTTAAACGCGCCACGTGTCCACTGATTTTTTTTTAGTAATGTGGTATGTGACCACACCAAATCTTTGCCCGGGTATTGCACGCAATTGAAACGGCGCCGTTCGATTTTGCCACGTGTTGTGCTTCGTGTTTATGATAATGGAATTCCGACTGCTTCTTATAACCTAACAAACTTAACCGCCTCCCAAATTCGCTACGTCTGCGCCACGTCAACGTCCTCGTCATAGACCAGAAACTGACCCTTTTATTATTTTATTTTTGTTAAAAATATAAATAAATAATTTATAGATTAAATTAATTCATGCATATCTAAACTTAATTAACCAAATTTATTAATTTTAAAATATTTATATATACGGAGGGAAGCTCAAATGATAAGGTTAAATTGGTAATTTGAATATATTAATTTTTTTAACGTGTTTTTATAATTTATTTAGATTATCCAAAGTAGTGAAAATTTACATTGAAAAAAAAACCCAAAGAAAAAGGTTAAAACAGTAATTTCAAAATATTAAATTTCAATTATTATGCATGTTTTCCAAGTGTGGTTTTTCCACGTATTTGTTGGGATATTGCATGGTCGGTGTTTATTTTCCTAGTAAACCTCTTCAATGGACTTTTACTTTTTTGACCTTCAAATATTCTTATTCCCGCAAAATAATTATCCATTCACACCTTACGACTAATTCAATCTTTTTTTAATTAAAACTAATTTTTAAATAAATACATTTTTTACGAATAATACTTTTTCGCATCATCTGACCTCATGATCTCCCGCACTCGAAAGAACAGTATAAAGAGATAGGACACATGTAACTCGATAGCCTCAACAAGGTCAAAAAAAGCTGTGATATTGTGAGGAAATGTCTCTCGATCTTTATTTCCCTAATCGTGGAATCCTAATTACCATTCCTTTTATTCTAATCATACGTTCAAAATCCATGATAGAATTATCCGAAACATTACGATAAAAATAAATACACTTTTATTATTTATTTTAATAAAATATTCAACAACGAATCAGATTTTAGATTATACGGATCGGATTGATGTTAGACATGTTCTAAATATGTTAATAAAATAATAGTCATAATATCATAATTTTTTTAATAAGATATTTATTGATTTATTTATTTATTTATTTAGGTTTTAGTAATTTTCGAAAGAGTCAAACTTGAAAGACGAGTTGATTAAATAATGAGCTACGTGTGGCATCGGCCACGACACGTGTAAGGAAACAAATCCGTCGGGGAAACGAGGGCCACGTGATCAAGGTTACGACACGAAGGATCGAACGGCTTGAGAAGTTCGGGAGGGAATTATCTAGTGCGACGCGTCGCAGTCAATAATCGGTTCGTTTCAGTTCCACAAGGTCAAGAGCAGTCGCGTGATTCAAAATCGGATTGCGCTTTTCCCACCCAACTTCCATCTTCCCTCCCATCTTACGTCTCATACTCGTATTCTCTCTTCTCTCTCTCTAGATTCATCGTTATATAAAGCCGTCGCCAGGTAGTGAGAGTTTCAGGTATAGATTATTCGGAACGCCGCTTTGATTTAGGTTTTTCTTTTGGAGATGGAGGATTGGAAGGTGAACAATCGCGAGAACAGAGAGACGATGGAGAAGATTGGAACTCTGTTTCCTGTTCATAGCCAGGTGAGGAAGATCAAAGAGGAATCGGAAACGATCATCGATTGGGGACCGGGACAGCCAGAGATCAGACCTCTAGCGGCCGCCTTCCGAGACATGAATCGGCCGATCTCTCGCTCGCCGCTCGGAATCTCCGGCCGGCCGATTTCGGTGGGGGATTCGTAGAGATTACTCGTCGTTAGCGGCTTATTTCTGCGAGCAGATGAAGACGGAGACGGAGAAGGTATCGATATCTTCTCTGTTTTCGTTTCTCTTTCCTTTTCTGTTACTGCCGATTGAGATAGCCCTAGCTTAGTCATGATCTTCTTCTTCTTTTGTAAATATTTCGTTTTATTTAATAGAGAAATTTTTGGATCCTGTATATATATATATTTATTTATTTTCTCTTGAAAATATTGGTCTAAGAACACACCAAGAATAATATGATATTGTCTATTTTAAGCGTTGATATGCTTCACTTTGAGCATGAGCTCTGGCTTTGCTTCAGGCTCCACCAAAAGCATCATACCCATAGCATCTCCACCAATAGCATCATACCAATGAAATAGTATTATAAACTCATCACCATTCCCTTGATTTGCTTTGGCTTCTTCAAAAGTATCATACCAATGAAAGAGTATATTCTTTGATTATAAACTCATGACTATTGACACTTTCCTTTCATTGAACTCTTTCATCTTGTATTGATGAGATTTGAACTCAATATCAGAAGAAAATGAATTTTTAATATGATTTAATGGTTTTAATTTATTTTGCCAGAAAATCAAGTGGATGTAATTTACGCCGGCCTGTTTTAAAAACGTCCTATTATTTCAAAAAATAAAATTAAAAATTTGGAGATACAATTTAGACTTATTACGTAGTGGTCCCTCAAGTCTTGCCTAATTTGTTAATTAATTTATTTGGAAGTACCGTCTGGCAATTTATTTACTACGCATATAATAAAATCTCAAGTATATCTCCTACGTGGAAATTAAAAAAAAAAATGATGGGTATGTAATTATTATTTATTATGTAAGGCTATTATTGTTATTATTTATTTAAAATCACATAATTTTCTTAAATTTTTTTATAGATTAAAATAAAGTTTTACTAGTTTCGAAGTAGTTGGAATTGTTGAACGATATCCGGGAAAGTTGTGTACGAATGTTTGCCATAAGAGCTTCAATTGTTGACGAATCGAGTAGACTTTTCAATCGATCTCGTACAAATAAAAGATAACACGTTTTCAATCGATCTCGTACAAATAAAAGATAACACGTGTCTCAATCTCTGATCTTAATAATAAGAATTTTAATCGTTGATGAATCGAGTAAATTTTTTTTATTGATCTTGTACAAATGAAAGATAACGCATGGTTATGTACTAATCATATGAGCGTTGATAGATTGAGCATAAGTAACTAATTTAATCATAATTTAGCAAATTAACCATTGATTTTTTTTTTTTGGGTTTTAGGAGATATTTTTTAGAATTATTCCACATTTATGAAAATGCCTATTTAATTTTTTTTCCATCCATTATTCCAAATTAAATCACATAGAGTTGGGCTTCAAGCCCATAAGTAAAACCTTGAAAATAATGGGCTTTAGGCCCAAAGTAATCCTAAACAAAGCAATTAATAAACTCTTAATTAACATTATTTTTTAAAAATTTTAAGGTGAAAATATAATATTTAATTATCAACCATATTAACATTATTTGAAATTAATTTAAATAAAAAGATCGTAAATAAGCCTTTAAGAAATAAAAATATTAATTAAAATTTAAAATTCATAAAATTTGGATTTTTTTTTATCGAAACATAAATTTTAAATTTTCGATTAGACTAGCATTAAATTGATTCCTTTGATGCTTGCTTGAGGTTCGTACCTTCAAGCTCGAGCCTCGAAATTGAAGACAACTCTTTAAAGCATAGATGCCTTCCAGACTCCAACCCACGAGAGCAATCCCCAATTGAAAATGGGCTAAACGGACTAGCGGTGAATCCAGATCCTATTTTCGTCATTATTTTAGCTAAAATGATGCTGAACTACACATTCAAAAACTAAAACGCACACTCGAAGGTGCTTCGAAACGTGTCAATAGATGCTCAATTGAAACTTGTTCCATTACATTTATGAAACTAATTATCACCGATCGACAAAGTACGAGGATATCGAGATTTGAACCTATGAATTACACACGAAATTAATATATATATTTATTTTGGAATATATATATATATATATAAAATAAATAAATAAATAAATAAATAAACAAGAGTATGAGCGAGTGCGGACCAAGCATAGGAAAGAAAGCCGGTGGGGGAGGAGGGGACCATTTCCTTAAGCCCCAAGGGAATGCGAAGCCACTCGCTTCCCTATAAATCGCTGGAACCAATCTCTGACCTCATTTATCGCCTTCCCTTCTCCCTCTTTCCCAGGAACTCCATTCCCCATCTTCTTCCCTCACACCCAACTTCAAAATTCGAACTCAAAACTCAAATCAAAGCACTTCATCTTCATCGCAATCCACATCACAAATCGCCACAATTTCTTCTTCTTCTTCTTCTTCATCTGATCAGAACATCCAGAGGAGGACACCAATCATCCCCCTCCTGCCTTCTTCGCCATTTCGGAGTTCGTTCCATCAGGTATCTTCATCATCATCTCGATTTTCTATTCTCGTCATTCTTTCATTCTCTCTCTCTTGGTGTTCTTCTTCGTTGATTTCGTTATTTTATTGTTGTAAGAGGATTGGGGGGTTTTCCTTTTCGATTTTAGTTTGTATGATTCTGCGCTAGGGTTTTTTTTTTTTTTTTTTTTTTTTTTCCTGTTGATTTTGATCTCTTCTTGGAATTCATCGTCATTTATGGAATCGTTTTCCCCCCTTAGTATTGCGATGATAACTGGTTGGTGTTTCGATCGATGTTTATTTGTTGATTAACTCCTTTTGTTCGTTTATCTGATTTTTCTATTGTAGAATATGAGCTCGCATGTCCGAAATGTGCGAAAGGACAGGCTTAGGTTTCCCGCATCAAGTGCTCGACAAACGTGGGTACCGAGAGGAACCACGACTACGACTACTACTACCACTACGACGACGGCTACTCATGTGAACCAGCCATTGAATGTCGGTTTGAGCGATAATCGCGATGGGCGAGAGTTAAATTCTAGTCCACATCCAGTTAATCGAGACGAAGGTAATCATGGTCCAAGGGTTCACATGGGTCCTCGAAGGAATCAAAGAAAAGACAAGGAAAAAGATAAGGAGAAAAGTGGGGATCAGGGTGTAAAGGAGTTGAGAAACTCCAATTTGCCTCAGCTTGTTCATGAAATTCAGGAAAAATTAACGAAGGGCACTGTTGAGTGTATGATTTGTTATGATATGGTGCGGAGATCTGCACCTATATGGTCTTGTTCAAGCTGCTTCTGCATTTTTCATTTAACTTGCATCAAGAAATGGGCTAGAGCACCCACTTCTACCGACTTGGTAGCTGAGAAGAATCAGGGATTAAATTGGCGCTGCCCTGGATGCCAGTCTGTGCAGCTTACATCCTCAAAGGAAATTCGTTATGTTTGTTTCTGTGGGAAAAGGCAGGAGCCCCAGTCTGATTTGTATTTGACGCCTCATTCGTGTGGCGAACCTTGTGGCAAGCCACTTGATCGGGAGATGCTGATTGCAGGTGGAAGTAAGGAGAATCTTTGCCCCCATAATTGTGTCTTGCAGTGCCATCCTGGTCCCTGCCCTCCTTGCAAGGCATTTGCTCCGCCTCGTTTATGCCCTTGTGGCAAGAAGTTGATAACAACACGCTGTTCGGATAGAAAATCCACTTTAACTTGTGGTCAGCGATGTGAAAAACTTCTGGACTGTGGACATCACCGGTGTGAAAAAATATGCCATTTGGGTCCATGCGATTCTTGTCAGGTTCTAATTAGTGCCTCTTGCTTTTGTAAGAAAAAGAAAGAGCTTGTTCTTTGTGGAAGCATAACTTTGAAGGGTGAAGTAAATGCAGAAGATGGCGTTTTCCCCTGTAGTTCGATCTGCGGGAAGATTCTTAATTGCAGGAATCATTTCTGCAGTGAAATTTGTCACCCAGGACCCTGTGGAGGTTGTGTTCTAGTACCGGACATGATTAAAACATGCTATTGTGGGAAAACGCCATTGCAGAAGGAGCGGACAAGTTGTTTGGACCCGATCCCAGTATGTTTTGAGCTCTGTGAGAAACTATTACCTTGTGGGAAGCATCGTTGCAAGGATGTCTGTCATGCTGGGGATTGTGCACCTTGCTTGGTTCAAGTTGTGCAAAAATGCCGATGTGGATCGACCTCTCAAAATGTGGAATGCTATAAGACTTCCAGCCCAACTGACATATTCACTTGTGAAAAGCCCTGCGGATGGAAGAAGAATTGTGGAAGGCATAGGTGCAGTGAGAGATGTTGTCCTCTTTCGAACTCGAGCTATAGTCATTCAGGAGATTGGGATCCACACTTCTGTGTATTGAGGTGTGGGAAGAAACTAAGGTGTGGCCAGCATTCTTGTGAATCACTGTGTCACAGTGGCCACTGCTCTCCATGTCCCGAAACAATCTTCACTGACTTGACATGTGCTTGTGGTAAAACTTCAATTCCTCCACCATTGCCCTGTGGAACGCCACCTCCATCGTGTCAACTCCCGTGTTCAGTCCCTCAGCCATGCGGCCATTCCTCTACACATAGTTGCCACTTTGGTGATTGCCCACCCTGTACAGTTCCAATAGCCAAGGAGTGCATTGGTGGACATGTAGTTCTTAGGAACATTCCTTGCGGTTCGAGGGACATCAGATGCAACAAGCTATGTGGGAAGACTAGGCAATGTGGGATACATGCCTGCAACAGAACTTGTCACCCACCGCCATGTGACACCTCTGCTGGATCCGATTCGGGTCAGAAAACTTCCTGTGGACAGACATGCGGTGCTCCTCGAAGAGATTGTAGGCATACATGTACTGCACCATGTCACCGGTCTGCTCCTTGCCCCGATGCGAGGTGTGAATTCCCTGTCATCATCACTTGTTCATGTGGCCGAATCACAGCATCAGTTCCTTGCGATGCAGGAGGAAGCGGTACTGGTTTTAATACTGATACTCTGTATACTTCAATTATCCAAAAATTACCTGCTCCTCTTCAACCGATTGAGGCAACCAGCAAGAAGGTTCCTCTAGGACAGAGAAAGCTGATGTGTGATGATGAATGCTCTAAGCTAGAAAGGAAACGGGTTCTTGCTGATGCTTTTGATATCAATCCCCCAAATCTGGATGCGCTTCACTTCGGGGATAGCTCCGCTTCTGAATTGCTTGCAGACCTCTTCAGACGTGACTCGAAATGGGTATTGTCTGTGGAGGAGAGATGCAAATTCTTGGTCCTTGGAAAGAATAGAGGAGCAATGAGTGGCCTTAAAGTTCATGTTTTCTGTCCAATGCCGAAGGACAAAAGAGATGCTGTGAGGCTGATTGCTGAGAGGTGGAAGCTTGCAATTAACTCTGTTGGCTGGGAGCCTAAACGTTTCATTGCAATTCATGTTACTCCTAAATCGAAAGTTCCGCCTCGGGTGCTTGGTATTAAGGGCTCGACGACCACAAGTACTCCACATCCACCAGCTTACGATCCTTTAGTAGATATGGATCCTAGGCTAGTTGTTTCTTTTCCAGATTTGCCTCGGGAAGCAGATATAAGTGCATTGGTCTTGAGATTTGGTGGGGAATGTGAATTAGTATGGTTGAACGACAAGAACGCGTTGGCTGTATTCAGCGATCCTGCTCGAGCTGCTACTGCAATGAGACGGTTGGATCATGGGACAGCTTATCATGGAGCCAGTTTTCTTCAGAATGGTGGTGCATCCGCATCATCTAATGGAAATGCGTGGGGAGGGGAGAATGCTAACAAGGAAGGTGGAGCATTGAAGAGTAGCAATCCATGGAAGAGGGCCGTAGTTCAGGATTCTAGTTGGAAGGAAACTTCATGGGGTGACGAAGAGTGGTCTGGTCTGTCTATCGACGTGCAAGCATCCGTATGGAAAAGAGAAGCTCCCCTACCTGCTTCAATTAATCGGTGGCACGCTTTAGACCCCGAATCTGCTGGAAGTTCTTCTGCTCAATCTGTCGAACACAATCCTGGAAGTCGGGTAGGCCGTTCCTCTTCCTCAGGATCTGAATCGGGCACAAGTAGAAGTTTGAATTCTTTGGGAACGCAGGTCGTAGCAGATAATGAAACAAACATGTCTGAAGTGGCAGATGATTGGGAGAAAGCTTATGACTGAAACGATGGAAACTTCCATGGTGATAAATAAAAGTAGACGGTGAAGAAGACTCACTCCCCATGAGGTAATAGTGTTGGATGTTTGGTGCAGCCTTCCTGTCCTTATATTTTTCATTTTTCATCACTATATTCGAACGTGTTTTCGGAGGCGGTTCGAGTTTGAAACTAAGTTAAGTTTGTAGGTAATACATGTTTTTTGAGAGAATAATTCGATGTAGGATGTTAGATTTTACAACACCATAGGGTTTGATATGGCATAAAGATCAAAAGGCCATCTTTTCCAGCTGCTCTGCCGATGCGGCCTTTATGTACCGAAGATATATCTGTTCTAATTCTTTCCATAGTTTTGAGTTCCAAGTATTTCAGAACATATAATAATATGAAGTTTTGCACTAAGAATGATATTGCTTGCTGAATCCCCCTCCTCCTTTATCTTCTATTTATTTCACCCTATACTTTGATTTTGTTTTAGGTTTCTTCCTTTTTAACTTTCCAAAGCTATATGTTGAATGGCATAGAATTTGATGAACAAATACGTTTCTTGTATGGAAACTTCTCGCTAAAGCATTTCTTGTAAGGGTATGCAAACCTCTCTAACATCATTTTAGAACCGTGAGGCTGACAGCAACACGTAATGGGCTAAAACGGACAATAGCTAGTAGTGGTGGATTTGGACTATTTGGATTGTTACAAATGGTATTAAAGCTAGACATTGAGTTGTGCTAACAAGGACGTCGGGCCCCTCAGGGGTAGGTTGTGAGATCTCAGACGAGGATTTGGACTGTTACAAATGGTATCAAAGCTAAACATCGAGCTGTGTGCCCAACACGTTGGGCCCCTCAAAGGTAGGTTGTGAGATCCCAGACGCTGGTCTCTCAAGGGAGTAAGATTGTGAGATCCCACATCGACGGGAAAGACGAATGAAACATTTCTTAGAAGGGCCTAAAAACCTGTCCCTGATAGTCAAAACTATGAGGCTCAAAGCTAGACATCGAGCCGTGTGCCAACAAGGACGTTGGGCCCCTCAAGGATAGGTTGTGAGATCCCAGACGTTGGTCTCACAAGAGGGCAAGATTGTAAGATCTCACATCGACGGGAAAGACGAATAAAACATTTCTTAGAATGGTCTAAAGATCTGTCCCAGACAGTCAAAACTATGAAGCTGATGATAAGTTAGAGCGGACAATATGTACTAGCGGCGAACTTAATATGAAATCCAAGAAATGACTATCATATTCAGCGTTATGAGGAAGAATTATAAATGGTCATTATTCCTTCATTTATGAATCTACAAAGGTTTACCATACTTGCTAAATTGTTCTGTAGTAATACACTTATTCGTCGCCCTTTAAGAGAAAGGAAGGGATAAAGACACCACTTGTAATGGCAATGCTCAGTTGGAAACCATACTCTCTGTCTCTTTAACAAAGCCATCGCCAGTCCAATCTTTATCAGATTGCAGCCCTTTCTTCACAGCTTTTCTCTGCTCGATTGCTTCCCGCTGCCTCCGAACCAAATCCGTGTGGGTCGTGAAATACGGAAGAGAAGCCCTGTTTCATCCAGAATCCATTAACGCAACCGACGTTCGAGGGACTCGACTTGTATCCTATACAGAACTCCAAACTTACCCTCTGAAATCTTCTATGGATGAGAAGTTGTGAAGTTTCATGAAGTCCTTCAGCTCTGCACAAAGCTTCTTTACAAGGCCATACCCATGCATCATCACTCCGGTACACACCTGAAGATCAACAAAACTTACTCATAATACCAATAACCGCAACGGATTGTAACAGCCCAAGCCCACCGCTAACGGATATTATTCTCTTATAAACTTCCCTTCAAGGCTTTAAAACGGGTCTAATAGGGAGAGACTTCCACACCCTTGTAAGGAATGCTCCGTTCCTATCTCCAACCAATGTGGGATCTCATAATCCACCCCCCTTGGGGGCCCAAACGTCCTCGTTGGCACACTACACGGTGTCTGACTCTGATACCATTTGTGACAGCTCAACCTACCGCTACCAGATATCCTCTTTGGACTTCCCTTAAGGTTTTAAAACACGTCTATTAGGGAGAGGTTTCCACATCCTATAAGGAATATTTCGTTCCCCTCTCCAACTGATGTGGGATCTCACAATCCACTCCTCCTTGGGGCCCCAAACGTCCTCGCTGGCACACTGTCCGATGTCTGGCTCTGATACCATTTGTGACAGCCCAAGCCTATCGGTAGCAAACATTGTCCTCTTCAGGCTTTCTCTTCTGGGCTTGCCTTCAAGGTTTTAACACACATATATTAGAGAGAGGTTTCCACACCCTTATAAGGAATGCTTCATTCCCCTCTCCAACCGATATAGAATCTCACACTGATTCTGACTCGATCATTCACGACGAGCTTGTGATGTCTTTCCAGGTTGAGAAGTGGACGAGACGAAGTGAAAATGTAAACAATACTTCGTTATGAAATGAGTCTTAGTTCTTAAGCAGAAATCACAACAGAAAATTGATGCCCAAATTTATGATTTCATGAACAAGTCCTCACTATGTTAAAGCTTGAAAACGCGCCAAACAAATCATAGGCTACAATTTCTCGTCGTACCTGAACAGAGTTAGCTCCGAGTAGAATAAACTCGGCAGCGTCTCCACCGGTTTCAACACCCCCAATGCCAGAAAGAGAGTAGTCTGCATCATTAAGCTCTGCCTTCATCATTTTTGCAATGCTCAACACTTTACCAAGAGCAATAGGATGAACTGCCTTGGAAGAGTAGCCTCCAGGAGTTGAGTACCTAACAATAAAGCACATCAAACATTGTAGCTGAATGCATTCAATACGCAACCATTCTATATTGAAGAGTTTGAATTAACCAACCCCTCGACACAAGGCTCGGGACGTAAGGTCTTTAGATCGATTCCCATTACACTCATGATCGTGTTGATGGCCGCTATTCCCTCGCATCCTGATTTCAGAGCCACCCTTGCAGGCTATATATAAGGAGAATTCTACGTTACATGAATACCATACAAGAGAATGAGTAGCAAATTCATCGGTTGCATTAGTACATGCAACCATAGAACAGATTCCATTTCAACGAAAAACTTCTTCCTCCAACACATAAAATTCAGTACAGATGCAAAGTTTATAAGGCTTTCTGTTTAGGAAGTTACACCAAATAGGTATGTTGTATTACTGTGAGATCCCACGTCGATTGGAGAAGGAAACGAAACATTCTTTATAAGGGTGTGGAAACCTCTCCCTAGCATACGCGTTTTAAAAACCTTCAAGGGAAGCCCGAAAGGAAAAGCCTAAAGAGGGCAATATCTGCTAGGGGTGGTTTGAGTTGTTACAAATGGTATCAGAGCCAGACACTGACGGTGTGCCAACGAGGACGCTAGGCCTGGAGGGGGGTGGATTATGAGATCCCACATCGATTGGAGAAAGGAATGAGTGCCAGCGAGGACGCTGGGTCTCGAAGGGGAGTGGGATTGTGAGATCCCACATCGATTGAAGATGGGAACAAAGCATTTTATATAAGGGTGTGGAAATCTCTCCCTAGCATATGCGTTTTAAAAACCTTGAGGGGAACCCGAAAGAGAAAGCCCAAATAAGACAATATCTGCTAGTGGTGGGCTTGAGCTGCTACAAATGGTATAAGAGCCAAACTCCGAGGGGTGTGTCAGCGAGGATGTTGGGCTCAAAGGGGGGGTGGATTGTGAGTTCCCACATCGATTGGAGAGAGGAACGAGTGTCAGCGAGGACATTGGGCTCCGAAAGGGGATGGATTATGAAATCCCACATCGATTGGAGAGAGGAACGAGTGCTAGCGAGGACGTTGGGCTCCGAAAGGGGGTGGAATATGAGATCTCACATCAATTAGAAAGAGAGGAACGAGTACCAGTGAGGACGCTGAATCCCAAATGGGGGTAGATTGTGAGATCCCACTTCGATTGGTGAGAGAAACAAGTGTCAGCATAAAAGCTAAACCCAGAACGGGAGTAGATTGTGAGATCATATGGGAGAGGGGAGCAAAACATTCTGTATAAGGGTGTGGAAACCTCTCCCTAGCATATGCATTTTAAAAACCTTGAGGGGAAACCCGAAAGAAAAAGCCCAAAGAGGACAATATCGGCTAGTGGTGCGCTTGGAAACCTCTACTATCATCATCATCAAAAGAATTGGTCCCATAACATGACAAACACAGCTCAGGGAGAGCAAAAATACCTGTGCAATGTCAGTGATATTGGGAGTCATTTTAGCCCACACAGGGATTGTAGCTTTAGCATTTATCCATCCACAAACCTCTTCCAAAAGCGCGCAATCCTGCCCGACCGCAGCGCCCATTCTCCGTTCGGGCATGCCATGAGGGCACGAGAAATTGATTTCAAATGCATCCTGAAGAAAGAAACATACACAATGAATCAAAAGAACATGTTCTTGGGAGAAAATCCATAGACAGTAATCTTACAACTCCGGTTTGTTCGACTCGATCAATAAGTTCTTCCCAAGCAGCTTTATTATACTCCTCCATGATCGAAGCAATAAGAATCCTATCAGGATACTCCTCCTTCAACTGCTTAAACTCTTTCAACATAGTTTCAAGAGGTCTATCACTTATCAATTCAATGTTCTCCCACCCTATAATCTGCCCTTTTGCAGAACCATTCGAATCCGCTCGAAGCCGAGCATATCGTGGAGTAACGTTTATAACTTTAGCTGCATCTAATGATACCTAACAGATGAAAAATGATATCATGAGATGGATATGTAAGCCATGGATGATAGCAGAACCAGGAGCCTATAGCCAAACACTTCAAACAATTATCATATTCCTAATCTAAACATTCTCTTAATTGCACTGAGATCCATTCCTTATGTTCTAAATGTTCAAGATCACAGATAAAGCTCAAGAACAGAACCAGATTTGCCATTCAAAATCCAAATTACAGAGTTGAAAATGGATGAACTAAGATCAAAACATTCCCTGTAATGTCTTACAACTTTCCCATCGATTTTCTCAGTAACCAAACAGAATCAAAGAAGACAGAACTTACAGTTTTGGCGATCACAGCCCCCCACCCTTCATCGAATGCCCTCTTCATAACCGTGTAGTTTGTTCCCGGAGGACCGGAACCGATTACGAACGGGTTGGGCATGTGCAACCCATTGACCGTCACACTGAGATCGGGCTCCACCGGAGACTCACTGGCGGCAACCACTTTGAACCCAACTCGAGTCCGACGAGCCAAACCCGTCTGAGACCGAGTCAGAGTGAGGTCGGAAATTGGGTTTTTGTTTCTGATTTGGGTGAAATTCAACGACGCCATGGATGAAGAAATCCAGAAGTGATTCAGAAGAAGAAGAAGAAGAAGATGGGTGAGTGAATCTGAGGTGTAATATTCGATTAAGAAGATGGGGCAGGAAGAATCGTCGTCGTCGGCTTGCTTTTGGATTCAGAATATTAATGAATTTTATAATGATGAATGATGATCGAATTAACAATCCCCAGATGAATATTCATTCGGTCAAATTATCCATTTTTCTAATTTTTAGGTAATTAAGGGATAATAAGTTAACCACTCCCCCCTATTTCCTAAGAATTAATTTGTAATATTTATTAATCCAAAAAAAAAAAAAAAAAAAAAAACAAAACAAAACAAGTTTCAACCTCGTACAATTATTTGGTCTTTGTTTTTGTTTTATGACTCTATATTCGAAGTAAATTATCTATGTGTCGTCAGAATTTATGTGCATCGAGTTGTCGATGAGCGAGTGTTATTATTCTCTTTCAGATTTTCCTTTCGAGGTTTTAAAACTTGTCTATTATGGAGAAGTTTTCACACTCCTATAAATTAATAATTTGTTCCCCTCTCCAAAGTATATGGGATCTCACAATCCACCGTCCTGAGGCTTAGTGTCCTCATTGACTTTGTAACAGCCCAAACTTATCGCTAACAGATATTGTTTTATTTGAGTTTTCTCTTCCGGACTTCCTCTCAAGGTTTTGAAAAGTGTCTACTATGGAGAGGGTCTAGTCCTACTCCGAATAAGACAATATTTGCTAGTGGTGAGCTTGAGTTGCTGTAAATGGTAACAGAGGCAATCACCAGACGGTGTGAGGCATTGGTCGGAGTAAGGTTAAGCCCTCTCCAAAGTAGACACGTTTTAAAACCTTTAGGAGAAGCCTGGAACGAAAAGTCCAAAGAAAATAATTCCGGCTAGCAGTAGGTTTGGTTGTTACATGCTTACAAGTTTTTTAAATTCATATTTTAAAGTCAATTAAAGAGCCATTTATTAAATAAAAATTCTTATGACCGCAAAGGAAAATAAGCTGAGGATGACGAGCTCCGTATCAAGGTCACGATCGATATCGTTAATATTATAGAGTTAAAGGTATTGGACAAATATTTTTGGCTGAAATTTCAAACAATGAAAAAAACGTCATGTCGTATCGTGTCGTGAAGGAACTTAATAAAACGACAGCCCAATGGTGGTTTCGACACTTGGCCCACCCCAAAGTATTTAAACAATTTAAAAATGCAAAAAATCCAATTTAATACTCCCACGTTTATATGTCCAAACTTTATAAGTATTTTCTATTTTTGGTAACTCTCTAAAAATTATCTTTTAATTAATTTATTTTTTTAATGATGGGACGAAAATGAAAGTATCGATATCCATCTAACCCATATGATAACGCTTTTAGGAATTGATTACTAACTGTCTTGTATTCTCTTTTCGATTGGTCTTAACAATTAACAAAGTTAAAAATAAATATTTATTTGAGGTAAATAAAAAATATAATAGAAAATAAAAGGGAAAATTTTATTTTTGATATAAAGAAAATTATATTTTTATCGAAATTTACACGTGGCGTTAAGTTGAGATTCATGCACCCTTCACATCGGGAAGTAGATATTATATTAAATTGATTTTTGTCATTTTCAGTAATTATTTTTTTAATTCATTTTAATTTTAATTTTTCCAATTTCCCTTTTTACCCTCCAAAGACAGCTAAGTTTTGTGTAAGATGAAGAAAATAAGTTTAGGAATATTCAACTTTTAATGAAAGGGACAAAAGAGGAATTAATGCCAATAAAATGTCTTATACTTATTATTGTCTTACAACTTTACAATTATCCAACGAAAAAAGGTTGAATTATTATTTTTAAAATTTAAATATATTTTAAAACATGAGAATAAATAAAAGTAAATAAAAATTTTAATCCAACAAAAATCGTAGTCGTTGGATTTGTTAGACGAACACGAATCTCCACAATGGTATGATATTGTCCACTTTGAGCATAGGCTTTCATGGCTTTACTTTGTACTTCCCCAAAAAGCCTCGTACCAATTAGGAGAGTATTCTTTGTTTATAAACCCATGATCATCCCCTAAATCAGCGGACGTGGGACTTTTATTATCTAACAGGATTGACTTTTAAACAACTCTAATGTTACTAGCGGACGTGGGACTTTTATAAGATTAATATGTATTAGCGACCGTGCATCGAATTCCTTGACAAGCAAGAATTACATGTTGGTGTTAGATTTTAGGTTATAGGTTCGGTAATCAGTATAAAATAGGAAGTCTGGAGACTATAATCTCAAATAAATAGTTAAATCCACTCATTATTCAGTAGAGACACTGCCTACACATTTTTTAAAAAAGTATCCATATCTTATCTTTAAGATCGTAGATTTGAATTTCATCGTCTCCTTGAAAATGATTAATAGAATTGCTCGTTTAATAGTTAAAATATCTTTTAACCCGATTTATATATATAAATATATAGTAGAGTATATAAAATCTCAACTATATGAATATTTTATTTAAAAAACATTAGGGAGCTGGTATTTTATTAAAAAAATATTAGGTAATATTTTAAAATAGATATATACATTAAAAAGGGGATTAGGGAAGAATTTGTTCATCCTATAATTGAAATAATAATAATAATAATAAACCTCTTTCTTGCAGTAAGAATCTGTTTTTCGCTGGTTTGGAGATTGTCGATTGGTTCGAAGTTCACGAAATTTGATTCTAAAAGTTGTATTTTATCTTTTAATAAACCGATTGTCCAAATGGATTTCAATTTCAACAAGAAAACGTAAAAAAGAAGAAGGATGATGGAGGCTCAAATCAAGAGTCTCTCGATCTTGTTCGTGTTCGTCATTGAAAAATGAACTGATCTTTTCTGAATCGAGAAATTTTTTAATCAGAAAGCTACAAAAATTCTCCGAAATTAAGCAGCGGATTAGGATTCGACTGATTCGAGATTCAGAGAGACGCTAGAGATAAAGATTCAGATTGATTAAAGGAAGAAAAAGAACTATATACAAAAGTTCATCCGAAATCCGCAAGTTTATTGCAGATCTCAGAAATTGGACGGACCTTTAAACCACCGGTGATTCGAATCCTTCAATCCACCACTTTCTCCGCCGATTCACTGATCGGATCTCGATTCCTTACACACAAACGGATGCGTTAATAATTGCGCCGCCGTCCATCTCTTGCTCGATTCCTTCTGCAAACAACTCTGGACGAAGCTTCGAAACTCCTCTGACGCATCCTCTGGCAGCGTCGGCGGCTCACCAAAGCAAATCGCAAACATCAGAGTCGCCCAATCCGGTCTCTGACCACGCGGAAGAAAAGGAAAATGGCCTAAATAGAGTTCCAGAAGAGTAAGGCCTAAACTCCATATGTCTCCGGCGTAACCGTTGTAATTTCCGCCGTAAGTCTCTGGATCGAACCGCTCCGGACTCATATAAGCGCAGGTTCCGACGTAGGAATTGCAAGCATCCAGAGTCCTGCACATGATTTTACTAACTCCAAAATCGGCAATCTTAACCTCCATATTCTTATTCACCAAGAGATTCGACGGTTTAATATCGCGATGAATGATTTTGTGAGAGTGAAGGTAGTGAAGGCCATTAAGAACCTGACGCGATACGTGAGCGAGCGTGGCCTCAGACAACGTGGTATTCTTCTTCAAGAGCGTATCAAGCGAACCTAGATCCATATACTCCATCAAAATCGTGACATCTCCAGACGGCTTCTCGAAGATTCCATGGCATTTCACGACGTAAGGAGAGTCCGTACGGCGGAGAATCTCCATCTCTCTGAAAACCTGGCGGCGAACGGTGGGATCGCCGTCGCCGTGGACGACCTTGAGAGCGTAGATGTTGGAGGTGCGCTTGTGGCGGACTTTGTAGACTGTGCCGCCGTTGCCGTGCCCGAGGACTTGGAGTTTTTCGAGGTCGGCGGAGGAGATGGCAGGGGCAGAGGAGGGTGGGAGGGGGAGGGGGAAGCGGGGACCGCAGTCGGAGAGGTCCGGGAGGCGGAGTTTCAACTGGCGGCGATCACGAACCAGAGCCATAAGAGATGGAGAGAATTGTTGATAGTGGAGTTCTGGTTTCTGTGCTCAGCTAAAGGAAACGGATTTGCTTAAATGGAAGCTGCCAGGACGAAGACGATTGTGGGGCCCTTTTCTACATGCAGGACGGGTGTCTTTTTAATTAAAATAAAATTAAATTAACCACGCTTATAATTTAGGTTAAATTATTATTTTAAAAAATATAACAAATTCTTTATTTTTTAATTTTGTGTCTATATTCAATATTTTTAAAATTTACACATTTCTTGAATACGAAAAAAGAAAAATTTTATTTTCCAGTCTCCGCTTATAATGACCCAGGCCCACCGTTAGTAGATATAGTCGTCTTAGGACTTTTCCTTTCGAGCTTCTTTCCTTTCGAGCTTCCCCTTACTGATACTCGTTCCTTTCTCCCATCGATATGGGACCGCCACCAAATCCACCCCCATTTGGGGCAAATGTCCTTATTGACACATCGCCTCGTGTCTATCCCCTTTCGGGGAATAGCGAGAAGGTTGGCACATCGTCCGTTGTCTGGCTCTAATACCATTTGTAACAACCCAGATCTACCGCTAGCCGATATTGTTCTCTTTGAGCTTTCTCTTTCGGGCTTCCCCTCAAAGCTCTAAAACATGTCTACTAGGGGAAGATTTCCACACATTTTATAAATGGTGGTTTGTTCTCCTCCCCAACCAATGTGGGACATCACAATCCACCCCCTTCGGGGCCCAGCGTCCTCATTGGCACTCTTTCCTTCCTACAATCGATGTGGGACCACCCCCAAATCCACCCCCCTTTTGGCTCCAGCGTCCTTACTGGCACACCGCCTCGTGTCTACTCTCTTTCGAGGAACAACGAGAAGGCTGACATCGTCCAATGTCTGACTCTGATACCATTTGTAACGACCCAGGCCCACCACTAGCAGATATCTCATACGCGTTTTAAAGCCTTAAGGGGAAACCCGAAAGGGAAAGCCCAAAGAGGACAATATCTTCTAGCGGTGGGCCTGGGTCGTTACACGGCTCATGGACATCTCTATCAATAACACGAGGATGAAGATTCCAACTCTTGACATGTTATGCTCGGGTTGACAAACAACTTACATAAAGTTTTGACTATTTTAATGTGACAACTCCGTAGCTATATGATAATTAATTAATATCGTAGGTAAATGGTTATTCAAATAGTTAAGGTTTAGTATTTAAAATTTACATTATAATCCTAATATATCAATTATATTTTGAGAAAAATATATATATATATATATATATATATATTTGTATAAAATTATTTTAATTAATAATTTATAGAAAAACTCAACAAACAAAATAGTTATTAAGTTAGCCAACCACTTAGTACATGTGACCAAATAATTCAAGGCACCCAGCTTTTTTTTTTTTTTTTTTTTTTTTTTTTTTTTTTTAATAATAAATTATGTGTAAAGTATAAAAAAACATGAAAATAATAATTAACTTAAAAAAAACATGAAAAATACAAAAATGCCACGTAGATAAAAACGAAAAATATGAAAATGCATTGTTTTATGTGTGGAATGAGCTGACAAAAAATAATTCATTTTTCTAATTAATGATTGGATAGCTTTTTCTTATTTATATATTTAAATTTCTATTTAAAAATTTATTAAATATTAAAATTTAGATTGAAGTAATTGTAATTTAGGCTTAATTATCTTTATTTCTTCTTTACTAAGAAAAGCAAAAATAAAAGGAAAAAGAAAATTGGACCGAGGGAGAAGAAAGAGGGAGTCGAAGACAAAGAGAAGAAGCAAAAGAAGGGCATTTGATCGAAAATGGCGTTGCAGTGGGTGCTATTGGCTTATACGGTGGCGGTGGAGGTTGCCGTCGCCATTCTGCTGACGATTCCTTCACCCAAGCTGCTCAAGAAACGCATCGTCTCTCTGATTTCACTCATTCTTCAACCTGCACTCTTCGTCGTGCCCTTCGCCGGCTTTCAGATTCTAGGTTTTTGCCCTTTTACTTGCTGCTATTCTTCAACTTTGATTTTTGATTGTTGTAAATCGCAACCTGGTGACCGATGTTATGCTAATCTCGGCTGCGACCTGAGATCGGAGTTTTGTTTCTGAGGTTTCTTGTTGTACTGTGTAGATATCTACTGGAAGAATGAGCACCGGTTGATGTGCACATCTGAGATATGCACTGCTTCTGAGAGAGATCGATATGAGAAAACCGTAAGTACTAATCTCAAGTTGCGGTTATAATTTGTCTTATTATTTAGTTAGTGCTCAATGATGCATTAGATTGTTTTGAAGCCCGTGAATTAGATGATTAAACTGTTTAATTTCGTCAACGCTAGCAATTGTTAGAATTCCAACGGATTAAAGATTGATGAAATGTGGATGCATAACGCAAAACTGAAGGATTTAGTAACTAACCTATTGAGGTATCGTTCAAGGTTGGAGAATGCATAATTGGACCACGTTGTCTTTGTTGGATGACGGAAGTCCCACATCGACTAATTTAGGGAATGATCATGGGTTTATAAGTGAGGAATGCCAATTCCATTGGTATGAGGCCTTTTGGGGAAGCCCAAAGCAAAGCCATGAGAGCTTATGCTCAAAGTGGATAATATCATACCATTGTGGAGAGTCGTGTTCGTCTAACAGTCTTGTCTATAGTCATAAGTATGGTGATCTTCACAATATTGTTTCATATTACAGTTTTCACATTCCTTATTCCTGTTGCTACCCCATGTTCCATTCTTCCATTTTCCTACTGTGCTTGATCATGATTCTACCGATGAACGTTCCTTCTCGTTCAAGTGATATTGAGTCCTTCAAACTTTTTGGAGAGAAAAAGATTGAAGTGTTGGAACGACTCTTTTAGTTTATGATTCTACGCACACTATTCTATGTTGTAGTTGTTGGATGATGAAAGTCCCACATCGACTAATTTAGGGAATGATCATGGGTTTATAAACAAAGAATACTATCTCCATTGGTTTGAGGCTTTTTGGAGAAGCCCAAAGCAAAGCCATGAGAGCTTATGCTCAAAGTGGACAATATCATACCATTGTGAAGAGTCGTGTTCATCTAACAGTAATATGTGAATCTGTTAGCAAATAATATCGGTTAGTAGTGGGTTTACCGGTTTTATGATGGCCTATATCATTTTCATATGATTTAATTGGAGAATAAACAGGGTTGGGCGGTGGAGTGGAAATGATATGATGGTTTACGTCCAAATCATTAGAAAATCAAATATCGTGTTCGAGATAGTAGGATATCATCTGGATGATTAGGTAGTGGGTAGAAATTGGTGAACAACGACGTTGGTGCCAAAGATTTGCTTGTCAAAATAAGAAGGTGGACTGTAGTGGGGTGGGTGGGTGAGTTGGAAATAAAAGGTAAATTCGAATGGAATCAATACGGAACTCAAAATAATTGGGAATGTGTTGCAATTTCTGGTGAGGTATGAAAACATCTTCCTAATTGATTATTGTCTCCCTGAGAAATCCTTTCTTTTTTATATATATAAAAATATCACGACCCACAACATGGAAAGATGTTCTTTCTTTCTACAATTTGAAAACCCAGCTCTCTCTGCACTTTGCAGCATGAATCCTTAGTCACAATATAAATTGGGTTATTTTTCTCTCATATGCAATCCGAAAAACCCCACATTGATTGAAGAAGACAATGAGTGTCAATGAGGAAGCTGGGCCTCGAATGGGGTGGACTGTGAGGTCCCACATTGGTTGGAGAGAGGAATAAAGTATTCTTTAGAAGGGTGTGGAAACCTTTCTCAAGCCGACGCGTTTTAAAACAGTGAGACTGGCGGTGATATGTAATAGGCTGAAACGGACGATATCTGCTAGCAGTGGGCTTGGGCTGTTACAATAGTGGTGTGGGTTATTTCTCTCCTCTGCAATCTAATAAAATCCCTCACATAGATAGGTTTTCTGTTTTATATGCAATCTGAAAAAAAAAAAAACCCCACAATGAATATGTTTCCTTATGTGCAATATAATAGGTTTCCCCCCTTCTGCAATCTATGAAAAGAAACCCAAATCCCAGTAAGGATGGCAGTAACTATGGGGGCAGGAAAAAAGAAAAGACAAAAAAATGGGGACAATAGGGAACTTGAACGTGCCTATGCAATAAATTCGCATAAAACCACCTCAATTTCCATTCTTTGTATAAAAAAGAGAAAAAAAAAAAAATCAACATTCTTTTGGAAAAAAAAAATTGCATTCTCCTGATCTCTGATCTCAACCTGAAAATGATAAGTTTAGTTGTACGAAGTCTATAATTTTGGTATGCTGATACCTGTAGGACTGTGCTTGCTATAATGTAGTGATTGTGTGAGATCCTGCATCGATTGGAGAAGGGAACAAGTGCCAGTGAAGACGCTGGTCCCAAAGGAGGTAGATTATGAGATCCTACATCAGTTGGGGAGGAGAACGAAACATTCTTTATAAGGATGTGGAAACCTCTCCTTAGCAGACGCGTTTTAAAAACCTTGAGGAAAAGTCCAAAGTGGACAATATCTGCTAGCCCGTATGTCTATCCTTTTTATCTATGGTGGACAAATAGAATTGCCTCCCCTCCCTGCTCTCTACTATGCTATTCTTTGCTCTTCTTTACTTGCTCCCAACCCTTACCAGGAATGTTAATTATACAGAACTATAAAGCTCAGAGGAACGTGATTCTATGTGTTTGTGCATGCCTCCTCTACTGGTATGATACAACGAAACCCTTTTCGCTCGAAGTTTTTTCTCGTGTCAGCTTCTTACAGTCTAAACTGCCATCAACCATATGCATGCAGGTGTATCTATCGCATTTGCAAGTATAACCAAGAGATTGAAAGATTGGAGGAGGTAGAAAAGAGATACAAAGAGCAGTAGATTTCAGGAAGTGTGAAATCCAGTTACATGTGGTAATGGTTTTGATCATTTCGATACTTGAATCTTTGTTTGTACTCGAGTATGAGAAGTATAACATTATTAGAACACCATAACTTTGCTGGTTTAGCTTGGTCAAGGTTTAAGCTCTATGGACAAACTTTTTTGTTTTTCTTTTTGCCTTTTACTACACCTGAAAAGCGAAGGTAGATATGATTTTGTACCTCATCATAGAGTCACTGCTGTTGGATTAATGAGAATAAATCAAATTTTTAAGTAGATGATCTTGTGGTTTTGGTTTGTGCTTTATGAAGAAAACTAGACCGTTCTAGCTTTAGTTCTCTATGGCCTTGCTTTATGATGCTCGTTTTATGGTCGGCTGCTTAGTAGAAATTATTCATGGTCGATATGGTCTATGTGGTTGGTAGTTCTACACCGTTAGATGTAAGAGGACAACAAAAAAAAAGAAAAAAAAAATGATCTTGTAGTTTTGGTGTGCGTGTAAGTGTGTGTAAGTGTCTCAATGTATCAATTTCTATTATCTTATAAGTTTTATTACGAAAATTTGTCAAAAAAATATTTTCATATGTTTTCACTAGAAAGGAAAACAACATTAGGGTTATATTTTGTTGAAATGTGAGTTTGGATTAATTTATGAAATCCTAGGTTAGAGAAGAGAATAAAACATTTCTTGTAAGGGTGTGAAAGGCTTCTATCTAATAGACGTGTTTTAAAATTGCGAGGCCGATGATGATACGTAATGGGCCAATGCGTACAATATTTGCTAATGGGTGGGCTTGGGCTATTATAAATAGTATCAGAGCTAAACATCAGGGTGGTGCACCAACGAGAATGCTAGGTCTCCAAGGGGGAGGATTGTGAAGTCATACATCAGTTGGAGAGGGGACGAGGTGGATTGTGAGATCACACATCTCCAAGGGGGGTGGATTGTGAGGTCATACATCAGTTGGAGAGGGGACGAGGTGGATTGTGAGATCACATATCAGTTGGAGAAGGGAGCAAAACGTTCCTCATAAGGATGTGGATCTCCCTTGTAAATGCGTTTTAAAGCTATCAAGTTGACGATGATGCATAACGGGCCAAACATCAATTGGAGAGGGGAACGAAACATTCCTCGTAAGGGTGTAGACTGTAGATCTCCCTCATAAATGCGTTTTAAAGCTATCAAGTTGACGATGATGCGTAACGAGCCAAAGTAGACAACCGCGACTAGTAGTTGAGCTTGAGCTAGAGCTCGTGCAAATTAATGAGAATTTATAGATGGTATTATAATAAAATGTACTAAATCAATGTAATTGTATTTAATTAACTTAACACTTACAATTTTAAATTAAAATAAAAATTAAACTAACTGATTATTTTAAATTAGCATTATTTATTTTTGTGGATCCTGTTTTTCAATATTTTCAGAACGGGAATCACGAACGACATGTCGTAAATTTATTTTCGATAATTTTATATAAATAAAAATAAGCCGCCTTCGTGGACGGATTCGATATCCAGTTCTCTCACCCGCCATTTGGTTCCACTATTTCTTCTCTCTGGAACGGTCGGACCACCATCTTCGTCTAGGGTTTCGCCTTTTTGAATCGGTAAAACTCCCCATTCTCGATTCTACTTTCTATTTTCGGCGTTTATTTTCGCTTTTGCTTTCAGTTTTCTTCACAATTTGATTGGGGCATGGGTAGTACATGGTGAGAATTTGGACTGTTCTGTTTGCAGGGCTCGCATGGAAGCTGCCATGGCAAGTGTGATTGGATCTCCTGTTGGAGCTTTTGCATGCCTTAAGCCTACCGGCAGATCGGTAATCTACGGCAGTGGGCATGGTTTTCTGTGCCTTCCGTCCCTATCGCATGTCCCTACTCGAGTAAGAATGTTTCTCTCTGTACCTTCCTCGAATTTCTTCTTCCTAATTGAACTTGATTGATTTGGAGATTTTTAATTCGATGATTAATTTCTGAAATGGCTTGTTCTTGTTTGCTTTGGTTCTGCTATGTTTGCAGTTTTGTCATTGGACTTGTTTATTTGGGGTCTTAGCGACGATTGGCATATTCTATTTAGAGAACCTGTTGATGATTCTTACTGTGATGTGTTGTGGTAGTTTTCGTTATTGGATTAAGTTTTAATTCCATGCACTGCAAAGTTAAGTTCGTTTATGATGTATCCAACGTTTGAGACATGGTAGTGAAGAGGGACAAGATTTTCATTCATTAGTAAACTTTTCATAACTTTTTTTAAAAGAAATTTCACTAGATAGTATAAGTTTAATATGAATTATGAAAAATGTTACATCTTTTCAATTTGTTTCAACTATAGCATAATTGTGACTTTTTTATGGCCTCTTATATATTACATTTGAAATTGAGTTTAATTTGGATTTTGCATTTTTTTTTTTTTATGGGTTGTGGTAGCTATGCTCTCGGGTTTCTTACTCCAAACCCTGGAATAAGAAATTGGGCTCAGGAATTAGGAGAAGCATGGAAGTTAAGGCATCAATGGATGCTCAGTCATTTGAATCAGATGATCCGATTGCGCCCCTTCAGTTGGAGTCTCCAATTGGACAGTTTTTGTCCAAAATTTTGGTTAGCCACCCTCATCTTGTCCCAGCTGCTGCTGAGCAACATCTTGACCAGCTTCAAATTGACCGTGATGCTGAGGGGAATAAGGAGGCGTCTAGTTCTGGTACTGATTTAGTTCTGTACAGGTGAGTTTCCTTATCTTGCACTAATTATCTTTTCGACAAATATTAGAATGGCATAGATACTTCTCCTGTGAAAGTTTTTGTTTATTATCATATAGAGAGAGGGTGACATGGAAACATGAAAAATTTAAATGTCCTAGGTAGTTGCATTCTAGGTCCTGGTTAGACTGTAGGTCTGTAACCGTTCTCGATGAGGTATTGAGAGGATGCAACTTAATAATGGCGATATGTTGGGCTGTTAGTGGGTTTTTTATTACACAATAGATCGTTTCTTATGCTCCTACGGAGAAGTTATCGATTCTTAATTTTAAAGGAAATGAGAGAGTGCCTGAATATAACTGGTTTCTGCTGGCATTTTAAACTTTTTTCTTTGCTAAAAACGATTCTGGAGCAATCAAATAGCTAGACTTGAGGTGCTGTATTGATATTTTTCTCTTGCTTCTGCAACCATCAGGAGAATCGCTGAGGTCAAGGAAAATGAAAGGAAAAAGGTTTTAGAAGAAATCCTATATGCTTTGGTTGTACAGAAATTCATGGATGCTAATGTTCCCCTGATACCTGCAATAACCCCTTCATCTTCTGATGTATCTGGTCGAGTTGACACTTGGGCTGCTCATTATGAGAGCTTTGAGCATCTTCACTCGCCTGAAGCTTATGAAATGATTGAGAACCACCTTGCTCTCATCCTTGGGAACAGGGTTGGTGACACAACCTCAGTAGCACAAATAAACAAACTCAGGGTCGGCCAGGTCTATGCCGCTTCAGTGATATATGGCTACTTTCTTAAGCGAGTTGACCAGAGGTTTCAGCTTGAGAAGACTATGAAAGTTCTTCCAAAAGCATTGGATGCAGAAGATGGCATAATTCAGCAAGTTGTGGGAAAGGATGTGAGACCTCCTATTGGAAAGAACTCACCACCTGTTTCACCTCATCCTGAAATCTCTTCCTGGCCTGATCATGATGAGAGCAGCCTTGGGGGATCTGGCCAAAGTACAAAAGCTTCTAGACTGCGAAATTATGTCATGTCCTTTGACGGGGAGACACTTCAGAGATACGCTACGATAAGATCCAAAGAGGCCGTTGGCATCATCGAGAAGCACACCGAAGCATTGTTTGGCAGACCCGAAATTACCATAACACCTCAGGGAACCATCGATCCTTCCAAAGAGGAACTGTTGAAAATCAGCTTTGGAGGTTTAAAGGGACTGGTTTTGGAAGCTGTCACTTTTGGATCTTTCCTCTGGGACATCGAAAGCTATGTCGATTCAAGGTACCATTTTGTTATGAGTTGAACTAATGTCGTATTCCTGCCTGAAGTATGTTGTACTAATACCAAATAATCCGTGCGGATTACGCTGTATATTACTACTTATGTTAAATTCTGACTGAAAAACCATAGAAATTCAGGGGAAGAGAGTTTCAGTTAGGCTTTACATGATCTTTCACAACGTACTTCAATAGAATTCAGTTCAAATTTCTTCCTTTTTCTATGAATAGAACGCTTTGATACATGTCATTGTGGCTCTCTAGTGGACAAACTCAGTAGTTTAGTGAATTTTGTCCACTTCATTGGTAGCATTCCTGTCTTCCATGGTAAATTTAGGACTCCCGGGGATGGTAAAAATAAGCTTGTGGGACCCTGGGTTGGTCGAAAGTCTTTGTAGAGGGAAATTGGCCTGTTTAATGTAAAGGAGAAAATTCACCCATTGCCTGTTGAATTACCTGCGTTGGTTGAAGTTCAGTCATGAGAAGAGAATACAGATGGTCAAAGTTGTTGGCTTTATCTGCAAATAAATTCAATTACGTTACCACTCATTATCATTTTTGTAATTTTATATACCAACTTGTTCGTGATAAAAACTTGCCTTTTGTTATTTTCTGTGAATTATTGACTGATCTTGAGCAGATTTTGAATATTCCGGTATTATTATGTTATGTTGTGGGTCCTATATTTTAGAATTTTATTTATTTATTTATTTATTACTGTAATTATTTGTTCCTTCTTCTTCTGGGCTAAGCTTGTTTGTCAATTTAACCCACATTTTTGGGCTTATGTTCTTGTTATTTGAGTTTTGATGCCAAATTGTAAAGATGGAAGGAGGAGGCATTTGTTAGACGAAACGACTTTCCACAATGGTATGATATTGTCCACTTTGAGCATAAGCTCTCATGGATTTGCTTTGGGTTTCTCCAAAAGGTCTCGTACCAATGGAAAATGTATTCTTAGATTATAAACTTACGACCATTCCCTAAATTAACCAATGTGGGATACTTTCATCCAACAACATTAAGGATATCGGTTCTCAAAATGTTCTTCATGATGATGCTACATTAACTTTATTTTTACATTTTCATTTGCTATTATGCAATTATGTAGGTTTATCTAATTTTTGTATGTAGGTTTATCTAATTTTTGTATGTATTTTGTAACGCTCCATGTTCAAGATTTGAACTATGATCTTGAAATCAAATTAGGCACTGGGTGGCCACAACATGACCGAACGGTACATACTTGCCTTGAATTACTTCTAAGAGTAAATACTATCCATATTTGTCAAATTAGGTACTGGGTGGCCCCAACACGACAAAATGATTTATCTTCACTCACATGTTTTATAAGAAAATTTTCAAAATATCAACTAAGATAAACATGTTTAACTATGAAACTTCTATGATTGAGCGGTTAAAAATATAGTATCAATTATTTTAGTCTTTCATATTCTTAAGATAGCTTTTATTCATACGGATCATTTGTTTTACTTAGTCTTTAAATTTTTTAAAATTTTAATTGTATCCAATATATATATATATATATATATATATATTTTTTATGTTGGAAACATTTTACAAAATTAAATTAAAAATTTATGAACTATTAAATATAAAATTTAGTTTCATATCTAGATAAATTATTTTTAAAAAAAAAATGTGAACAAAATCTGACTCTCTGATCCAAAGACGTGACAGCCTTTCTCTTCTTGATGCGAAAGCTCCTTCTTTCTCTCTCTCTCCTTTAGTTTTCCATAAAAGTAAAACTTTCTTTGAAATTAATTTTTAAGTTCTTAAATAAAAAACTATATATGTAAATAATTATTTTTCAAGGTAAAAATTCACCCACACATATTTTAATTCTACTTTATTATATTTTTCTAATGATATTTTCTTTGAACATGAGCATCTTTTAAAACTATAAGGTTAATGGTAATAGATCAAATCGACTAGCAATGAGTTTAAGCTGTTACAAATGGTATTAGAGCTAGACACCGAGCGGCGTGTCAGCAAAAACGCTAAACTTCCAAATGAGTGAATTGTAAGACTTCCAAATGGGTGAATTGTAAGACGTTTTAAAACTTTGAAGTTGATGACGATAGACCAAAATAGATAATATCCGTTAGCGATGAACTTGAGTTGTACAAAAATTTAATATGACTCGAAAAAAACATTTTACTGCTAATATTATATGATGAAATTAAATGTAAATACACACTAAAAAAATATCTAAAATTATATTATAGAAAATTTGAACCTAATCATGAAAGTACTTTAATCTAACCAAACTACAAAGTCAAACAAATATTAAAGGTGCCAATTGTGTACTTGATGAATGCACAAATTACAAAAGAAATAAAAAATAAATTAAAAGGACCCAACATAATTCAAAAAATTAAATAAATAAATAAATAACAAGGAAAATTAACTAATTGAGGTATTTAAAAATTGACCCATTGACAAATTAAAGGTAAAAATTAAACTTTTCCTAAAAAGACAAACCCATTTTGTAAAGTAAAAACGTGTTTTGTTTTCAAATACATAAAGTGTATATATATATTTAAAACGATATATAATTGTTTTTATTCAAATTATCTCCATACCCCATATTTACTATATTGTGGGATCCAATTTAAATGGAAGCGATCCCGAGGATATGATATAGTTAAGAAATGTTTAAAAGAATCGACAGTCAATTCCTTGAGATCACACCTTGGTTGAAGAGGAGAACAAAACATTTTTTTCTATAAGAGTAAAGAAATTTCTCCCTATTAGACGCGTTTTAAAACCGTGAAGCTAGGAATATGTAACGGGCTAAGTCAAACAATATCTACTAACAGTGAGCTTGAGTTGTTACAAATGGTATCAGAGCTAGACACTAGGCGGTATGCCAGCGAGGAAGGTGGGGGGTGGATTATGAGATCTCACATCAATCGAATAGGGAAACGAAGCATTTCATTCCTTATAAGGGTGTGAAAACATCTCCTTAATAAACACGTTTTAAAACTGTAACGTAACGACTCTGAGTTGAGTGAAGACAAAACATGCTAAAAGAATACGTATTAATTTGTGGAAGTAACATGATCATGTCGGTAGAAAATAAGTAATATGGGTTAAAAAATTGTCCATAAAAACTAAACTTTTCCTAAAAAGAAAAACCCATTTTGTAAAGCAAAAAAAAAAAAAAAAAAACTTTTTTTGAAATACATAAATTATTTTATTTATATACAAAAAAAAATGTAAGATATAAAATTATTTTTTATGAAAAAAATAATAATAAAATAAACATGAAAAAAAAAAAAAAAAAAAAAGCAATAATCTACCCATATATATAATTTAGGTTGATTTTTATTTATAAATAAAAAAGGAAATTATTATTAAAAAAAAAAAAAAAAAAAAAAAAGGTAAAGCCAAAACCCACCATTTTATAGACCACTCTGCCACTTACCTTACTTTGTTCCAATCAAAAGGAAATTATTATTAAAAATTTTAAACAGCTTTCTCTCTCTACCTCTCTCTCTCTCTCCTCTTTTTTTCTTTTTTTTCTTTTTATTTCAATCATAAACCAATCGATTGCAAATTTACACATAAATAAATAAATAAATTCCTATTATTATTATGTTAAATTAATAAAAATGCTGTTGAATTTTTAAAAAATTCATTAATATTGTTAAATTGAAAAGAAAATTTTTAAAATACCCTTAATTTTTTTAAAAAGTTTTTAAAATCCTTAATGATTAATATTTTATTTTTAAGTATTTAAAAAATAATATTGAGCTTTAAAATTTTTTATTAATACTTTTATTATTAGAATATAGACGAAACAGTTATTACTCTGTTCTAAAAAGAAAAAAAAAATTGATGAACTTTCAAAAGTTACATTTGTTGGATGAAAGTCCCACATCGACTAATTTAGAGAATGATCATGAGTTTATAATCAAATAATATTATATCCATTGGTACGATGCTTTTTTGGGAAAACCCAAAACAAAGCGATGAGAGCTTATATTCAAAGTAGACAATACCATATCATTGTGGAGAGTCGTGTTCATTTACATGCTTAATTTTTTTTAAAGATTTGTGTAGAAAGACGGTTTTGTCCCTATATTGATGGTTAGAAATATGAAATATATATATAATACTTAAAATTAGGGTTTCTTTTTTTCCCTTTTAGTTTCTCTTCTTTATCTCTGTCTATCTAGATTTCAGGTCAATGGGCCCACTAATCAATCATTGTTCTTGACAATTACACCCACCCAATTTTTTTTTTTTTTTTTTTTTTTTTTTTTAAATATCTAAAATATTCTCCCATTATATGTTTAAATTCTAACTTCCCATTTGATTTAGTGTTCATATATGTCTCCAACGTGATATTGGGTGGTGTGCTAGCTAAGACGATGAAATCTCAAAGAGGTAGATTGTGAAATCCTGGAAATGCGTTTCAAAATCGTGAGGCTGACGGTGATATGTAACGGGTAAAAACAGACAAAATTTGCTCTCGGTGGCATCGGGCTGTTACACCCACAGACAAACATGTTATTAGAGAAATTTGTACAAGGTCACTAGAATTGGTCTAAACTAAATACGTTTGACGCGGAGTTCTATTGATTGAGTTATCGAAAAGAAAATTGCACATTATTAGTATAAATAGTAACTGTCAATTATATCTTCAAAATCACTTTCGTTCGAATGTTGTTTCGTTTCATTCATATATCCTTCGTTCAATCATAAAAAAATAACCATATATATTTTGGACGGATATGGTAATCGATGATGGGAGATAATGTTTATTTGTAATTGAAGAAAACAAAAAATGATTGTACGGACACAATAGTTGAAAAAGAAAGGTGAAATGACCATTAAATACAAAAACATAACCAAATTTAGAATAATTTGTAAATTTGGTAGAGAAACTTCATTTTAAAAAGAAAATAACACTAGGCCAAAATCATTCGCCTCCACCTTGCCTTTACTCGAATCAAGGTCTTTTAATACAACGTCACATCTCATCTTGTCATCTCAATCTCTATAGACATGGTCCATATGTCTTGACGTCATCTCGAGTCTTAGGATGTCGTCGGCCATCACAACTCACTCGGTCATGCCATCGAGAATGGGCCCGCATGTTGCTCATCTCATCGGGACTTCCAGAAAATCCATCCATCCGGGTTCTATCGAGGCATTGGTCCTCCCATGCCCATGTCGTGTCATTTACGGATACTGTGCCGGATAGCGGGTGTATGTAGCAACCTCCAGCACGCGGGCTGAGGTGCAATACCGGCACACTCGTGCCACCTATTACTGTCCTTGAAAAACCCATTTCAAAGGAAGTCGTCCGAGACACTCGTCTCAGCTTGCTCGCCCACACTGTGACACACGCATGTGCCACAGGATAGCTCACTTAGGCCACAGGGTCCACGGGTGAACTCATTAAACACTAAAATTGAAAGTATAAATTTGTTTATTTTTAAAAGTTATGAACTTACCATAAACTTATCGAACACAGAACTAAAAATTCAATGATCTATTTAGCATTTTTGAAGAAAGATTGAGACTTTCACACACTCACCAGAACGTCTCACGTTTTGTGCCTGTTTGAGAAAGGTTTTCACACCCTCATGACGAATGCTTCGTTTCACTCTCCAATCGAGGTGGGATCTCACAATCCATCCCCTTAGAGGTCCAAGGTTTTCGTTGGCACATCGCCTGGTGTCAAGCTCTAATATCATTTGTAACAGCCCTAGCTCATCGCTAGTAGATATTTCCCGCTTTGTCCCATTACGTATGACTCCTCACGATTTTAAAACGCATCTGCACCTCGAGCACCTTAGGGCTTTACACATACTCTCTCCATTTTGCAATTCTCTCTCTCTCTTCCTCTTTTTCTTTCTTCTTTTCTCTCTCTCGCTCTCTCTCTCTCTCTAAAAGACAGCCTCTCAGCTCAGTTCTAGCTCTTATGTTGTTCTTGTTCTTCTTGTTATTCTCAAAACTAAGAACCCTTCACTAAATCCAACCATCCCAATTCAAAATCCCTCATCTTTTCAATCTCCCTTCACTCAATTTCACTTGTGGGATACATAAAAATGTTGGGGAAAGACATTAATGTTCCTGATCTATCTCTTCAAATCAGCCCTCCCAAAACCGACGCATCGACTTCATTTGATGTTCGACAACAAACTCAAACACCTCCGGTCGACACCGAGCTCTCTCTATCGAACAATTCAGTGGTGTCGGTCGACATATTGGCCGATCGGTTCCGACCCATTAGAGGAATCCCAATTTACAGCAACGGGTTGTCGTCGTCTTCTTCAACGTATTCGAATCAAACCCAAACGACGTCGTCTTTGTCGTCGTCGTCGTTTCCTCCTTTGAATCAATTTATTGTTCAAAATCATCAAAACCCTCTTCTTGGGGTTTCGGATTTTTGGTGTAGTAATAATAATAGATCGAGATTGTTTATGCCAAGGATTCAAAGCCGACGAAGTTTTAGAGCTCCAAGAATGCGTTGGACTTCATCTCTTCATGCTCGTTTCATTCGAGCTGTTGAACTCCTTGGTGGCCATGAAAGTACTTTCTCTCTCTTCTTTTTCCTTTTCTCTCTCCTCTTCAAATGTTCATAATGTTTTGTACGATCAGGGGCGACTCCAAAATCAGTCCTGGAATTAATGGATGCCAAAGATCTCACACTAGCTCATGTCAAGAGTCATTTACAGGTAATTTTATTCAAAACCCACAATTTATTTTTGGATTTCAATTCAAACCCATTTCTTATTTATCTTTCTTCCTTGCAAAAAAGCTTCCTTTATATATATATATATCACCTAGAGATCCCGAGACCTGCCCCGAATGGGATGGAGAATACCGGTTTAAATGAAAAACGAGAAGAGAGTGATAAAAAAAGATTTTTTTTCCCTCGACAAAGTTAAAGAAGAATTATATTTCCCATCCCGGCTTCAGTTCCGACCAAATTTTCGCCCGGCTCACTTTTTTGTATATCAAAACGAAAGCTCAAAACTAACGAATTAGATGTAGAATACTATTGAAAGTTGAGTTTTTAGAAGTTATGATCGATATTTTTCACGTTTTTTAAAAACTTATCTCGGTGAAATTTTTTCGATGAACTCGATTTTTGTGAATTTGCTCCAATCCCGCAAAAATAAACAGAGAATTTCACGAGAATGAAGATTGGAATAAAAGACAAAACAACACAAAAGAGGACAATTTCTTCATTAGAGAGAGAAATAGGCATCATTTCTTAATAATAGAACATCTTTAAGCTCCAAATAATCACATTTTTAGTTCAATTTCCAAATGGGTCACTCAAAGTTTTGATCTTTTTTTAGTGAGCAATGTTCTTATAAATCCATAATTCAGACACAAAAGCTGTGCATGTTCTTCCTCTTTTTTGTTCCAAATTTCATGTCTGTCTGGTTTTCATCTTAACCAAATGCATACCTTTTTAAGATGTTCTTGTCTTTCTTTCCAGATGTTTCGTACTGTTAAGAACACCGACAAACAAACAGGTTCTTCAGGTAATGAGTTTCCAATTCCTTAGCCAAAACAAACAACTCTTCTTTCGAGTTTAATAAGAATAAAAACGAAATTGTTGTTCTCCTTCACATGCATACATGATTATACATTATAATATCATCACATTTTCTAGCCTTCTATAACCTAAGAGAGAGAGACATGCGTTTGGCTTAAAACACAATCATTGCTTTCTTTAGCTCTATCTATCTTCCAAAGTCAACCAAAACAATACATATATCATACATCATCTCGAATCTCGAGCCTAGCTTCTATTCATATTTTTATAAAAGAATTGACCCAATAGCCTGACTAATCTCGACTACTCGACCCATGTCATAAAAGTTTAGTGGGGTTATATTTTTTTTTGTTTGGGTTAGGTTGAATTACTGAAAAGCTGAATATTCGGTTGTGGAATGACATTTTGACCCGACAAGCCTGGAAATAGGGTTACGGTCCAATCCAAACCTACCATACTTTCAAAAATAATGAAAATATTTAACGTTTTTCATTAATGTTAGTGATGTATTGTGACTTGTAACTACTTGATGGAGAGTTGGGTTGAGCTATGAACTCTTCTATTTAGGTTGCTCTGGTCACTGACCCGAACAACCTGAAATTTCAGATTGGTCTAAAAGATTTTTCGAACCAACCCTTGTGCACCGTTAAGTAATATTTCAAGGAGATTATCGTAAATGTTCGAACTTTTTATATAAAAAAAATAAATTTTTTGGGTGTTGATTTGAATTTGAATGTGAAAATGAAATGGATGGGAATGAATGAATGAATCAGAAGGGTATGGAGAAGAAGATTTCTTGCCTGCAACACCAACCCCACATCATGAAGCAACCTGTTTGCTCAATCATAGAAGAGGGCTTACTGCATCTTTGGAGCCTCATGTTAATGGATCCTCACCTTCCATTAATTACCACCGTAACTCTTCAAGGTTAATTTCATTTCTCTCTCTCTCTCCATTAATTCTGTGTTTTATGTCGGTTGATAACATGTTTTTTCTTCGTCTCGAGTTATATTCATGTTTCGATGCATTATAAATAGAGATGTTCATGAGTGGTACGAGGATGGAGAAGCCTTTCTCGTCCTCGCGTCATTTAGAAAATAGGGTTAAAAGATATTTTTTCTTTTGAAAGTGTGACATTCGAGTAAAAGAAGAGTACACGAAAGAATTAAGACCACATCTGAATGAGAGAGATCCTGAGTCGAGTATAGTTAAAAAAAGACTTAAAAGAATCGAAAGTAACTACATATACCAACATGGTCTACCGTCCTTTTCAGTGGCCTGATCATAAGAACTTGATAGTTAAGCGTACTTTTCTTGGAGCAATTCTATGAAATTTTCCTAACATGCATGTGAGTAAGGACAAAACATGTTGGAATGACTCGTGTTTATTCAAAACATGCTGGAATTTTCCAAGAGATCATGTTTTGTGTCCCAACAAAACATGTTGATATCTCTGGGAAATTTTCCTAAGATACATGTGAGTAAGGACAAAACATGCTGGAATGAGTGTTTGTTTGTGGGGACATAAAACATGTTGGAAATGACTTATGTTTGTTAGTGGGGATAGTCACAAAGCATGTTAAAAGAACTCGTGTTGGTTTGTAAGGATGTCGGGCACACAAGTACTGAATTCGGAATCCAAACCCTGGGCATGGGTGACTAAAATAACTCGACTTTCCGAATTATGGAAGCTTAGATATAATAAAATAAGGGAAAATAAAAGGGTTGGATAATGATGATAAGGTAAGTGGCATACCAGAAGTGCAGTCTTTTTCTATGTCATTTCCCCTTGAAATTAATGATAAACAGCTTTTAACATATAGTCTCACATGCAAGCATTACCCAAAAGAAAAGCATATGTTATGAAATTTGGATTTAATTTACTGCCTAACTATACTATAGTCTAATTATTTTATTCCAAGATTATGATTATGATAATTTGTTGTTTCAGAAGAGCATAGGAGGTAGGGTTTCCAAGAAGTGCGAACGGGTTTGGATCAGAAATTAATCGAGAGGTATAAAGCTTCGTTTTTGTTTCTCTCTCTCGAGTTCGTATAAAGTTCTTGTGTAATTTGTGTATGCTACACGACGTTTTGTTGTAATGTAATATCGTAATTATGTATATCAACTTAACTTCAATCTCGTCCCTGCTATTTATTTCAATTTACATTCTTGCCACTTATGTCACGGGTAGGGACGATGAAGGCTCCTTCAACCCCATCCCTACCATTTATGTCACGGGTAGGGACGAGGAAGGCTCCTTCGACCCATGATTGCCACTTGTTGAGACGTGGTTTCTTGACTATAATTTCACATACTCATGATCACTCTCGTTTAGACGTTTCATGTTTACCAGCTTTCGTTTGGTTTGCCCAAACCACATTCTAGTGATAGAGATTCTTTTCTAATACCATTTATAACGCCTCATGCCAGAGCTATTAGATATTGAATTCGACTCGTTACGAAATTGAGAAGCAAATGAGAATTGCTGATGTCTTGCCCTGTATAGAAGGGAATGTTCAGCCTTATTACAGAATCAAAGGACAATGGTTGAATGGTGATGGCAAGGTGTTCTACCATCCAATGCTTTCTTTCTATATTAGTTACCCAAAATGCAGTATATCTTGTTTGTTGCTTTACTGATTCTTCTATAAATTACTGCTTTTATTACTGTGATCTTGCTGCCTTGTCAATTGACTGTGCACAAAGGGTGAGTTTACGTTGTTCACGGGTTTCGTGCTGCTCAATCCCTTACTTTGTTCTAGAGTCGGTGCTGTTTCTGTAACAGCCTAAGCTCATCGCTTGCAGATATTGTCCCTTTTGAGCTTACCCTTAAAGTTTCTCAAACGCGTCTTCTATGGAGAGATTTTCACACCCTTATAAAAAATGCTCATTCCGCTCTCCAATCGATGTGGGATCTCATAATCCGCCCCCCTTCAGAACCCAGCATCCTCGTTGGCACACCGCCTGGTGTCCACCCTCCCTTCAGGGTTCAACGTCCTCGTTGGCACACTACATGGTGTTAGTCTATATTGTTGGCTTTCCTTTTCAGGCTTTCCCTCAAAGTTTTTAAAACTCGTATGCTAGGGAAAGGTTTCCACACCCTTATAAAGAATGCTTCGTCCACTTCTCCAACCGACGTGGGATCTCACAATCCACCCCCTCGAGCCTTCGGGCCCAACGTCTTCGTTGACACTCATTCCTCTCTCCAATCGCGATATGGGATCTCACATTCCACCCCCTTCAGAGCCTAGCATCCTCGCTGACACTCGTTCCTCTCTCAAATCAACGTGGGATCTCACACTTTCAATAGCCTTGATCTGCAAGTACTAAGGTGCGTCGGTTGGTTTCGTATATAAGAGAAAGGCTGCATTTAGGAGTGTTCTTTTCCTCTTCTTCAAGCCAATGGTGATCTCACATTTGAGAAAGTGTCAACATGCTAACAGAGTTCGTAGCTCCATAGCGGAACTAGTCACTGGCTTTCCTACCGACCGAAGGCAGTCAGGTTGACCATGAAGTCAAAAGTTCGAATCCCTCCACAAAAGCATAAAAGGGAGAATAAAGGGTCTTACAGACAACCAAAGGAATTTACAAGTAAGCTTCCCCCTTAACTTTATACACAAATAAAGAATAAATCCAAAAACAACCGAGCAAGCAGCTTAAACCAGAAGCTGAAGATCTCAAACTGTAGCAATAACTGCATCAAGCATCTGTTCAAATTCCAAGCTATCTAAAAATATGATCAGTAATCTCATTGAGCGGAAACTTCAACCTAGCAGATGCATTTGAAACCGTGAATCTAACGGCCATCCGTTATGAGCCAAAGTAGACAATATGGTATTAAAGTCAGACACTGAGCGGTGTAACAACGAGGATGCTGAGCCCCCAAGAGGGTGAATTGTGAGATCTTATATCGATTGGAGAGGGAAATGAAGCATTCCTTTAAGAGTGTGAAAACCTCTCCCTAGCAGATGCGTTTTAAAATCGTGAGTCTAAAGATGATACGTTACGGACGAAAGCAGACAATATCTGCTAGTGATGAACTTTGATTGTTATAAATGGTATCATAGCTAGACACTGAGTGGTGTGCCAACGAGGACGATGGGCCCCTAAGGGAGGTAGATTGTGAGATCTCATATTAGTTGGGAAGGGAAACGAAGCATTCCTTATAAGGGTGTGAAAACTTCTCCCTAGCATACGCGTTTTAAAACGGTGAGCCTAATGGTGACACGGTACAGACCAAAACGGACAATATTTGCTAGTGGCGGGCTTGAATTGTTACGTTAAGACAATGTTTTTGCTTTGTCTCCTTTTATACCTTAGTTTATAAGAAGAGATAAGGGCATCAATTTGCAGACATATTCCTGTTTGATTTGCAAGCTGGAAGGGTGTCTTGTTTGAGTGTTTCATATGAGATTGGTTAGTGATGTGAATGTAAGTGTTTTATGTCTGGTTTTGTGCTGTCTTTTTCTTTTGCATAATTGGTAAATCTTATTGCTTTTTGTTTCAGGATGGAAGCCCTCCTTGGATTCCTCACTTCTCTCACCCCTTTCTTTTTCTTCTTCTTTTTGTTCTTTTTTAATGCTTCGAAGTAGGATTCCAATAAAGTCACTCCTGTAAAATAAACCAAAAAGTAAATTTAAAAGAAATTATTGCTACCAACGACTCAACTATCTCTTAGTTGTGAACTTCTGGATAAGGGCAAAGGTCAACGTCGGTATCCTAGTAACTGATAGGCACAAGAGCCGCTCCTATACGGGGCTTATTAGAGAGTCGTGAGAATCTATCCATATATGTACTATGAGTTGAAATTATGGCAAGATCGTGTCTCATTTATATATATTGTATGATTTGAAATAATGGCAAGGAATAGTAAAGAGTTGACTAGATTAAGCAAGGTTCTCGGGTGTACTTACTGTGAGAGATAAGCTCAAATGAGCTTATATGACAAGAACCCATTATTGAAATGAGCGTAGAGGAGCTAATTACGAAAAATGATAAGCTCCGATGAACTAGTTCATAGGAATCGTATGGTGAGTGCAGACGTGCTAATGGAACCTAGTTTGCCACCTTTGAGAAAATATATAGTATATAGGATTATATATGACTTAAGAATGATTAAGAGTTCACAAATAAGCGACTTACCGATTATTTTTATATTATATCTTTTCATCATACAATTTACGGCTGGCATAGGTGATGTATACACAAGCTTCCAGCCTCGTTTTTGAAAAAAAAAATGTTTTAGAAAACGTTTGTAAATCGATTTTAAGAAAGAAAATAAGCAACAATAATAGGTATGATAACGTATAAGCAGGATAGGGAAAATTGACACCTAATCACACTATGCTTATAGTACATTTTGAGGCATTTTAGCCTCGATAGGTATAGACATGATTTTGACAAACAACTATATACCCTCAAATGGGTCTGGAACAAGCATACAGTCACAAACAACACGCTCTAGAAAAGCATGACTATGATATTTGATATGTGACCATAGATAACACGACTTGGACAAGCATGACCATGACACGTCTCGAATCGTTTCTCTAAGCTTGATTGAAACCTTCCTAGAATAAGAATTGTAACACTGCATGTACGTTTTCATAATGATAGTGTCTTTTCGAGTTCAAAGACTAAATAAACTGTAACATCTTAATCCATCGTTAGCAGATATTGTCTTGTTTAGACATTCCCGACATTCTCCTCTCCAGCCGATGTGGGATCTCACATTCTACCCGTTTCGAGGTGTAGCAAGCGGGATTCACTTACAATCCCAAAATGTAGCGAGCCGAAGAAGCATATTTGAACAAGTGGCTCTAAAAGGTTCAAGAGAAGAAGAAGAAACAAAAAAAGATGATGAGACTGATATGACAGTAAATGTGGGGAGGTTGAAAGGGATATAAAGGGATAGGGGTTGGGACCGTATGTTTGTGAGAGCCCTGAGAATGACCACTGAGTCTATGATTAACTCTTGTTGGCCCCATCCTCTTAGTGGCACTGAAAAACATGGCACTTTTTCCATTTCTATTTATTTGCAAACCAACCCCTCATAATATTCAGATTTTGCAGATTTTGCAGATTTTCAGATTTCAGAATAGTCCTTTCTTACTTTTCCTTTTCCTTTTCTCTCTCTATATTTCTTTTTAATTCTGCTCTGTACCCTTCTTTAATGCTCTCAACAGACCATCTTTTCTTCACATCACTTCATCTCCCTAATGGAAACTTTCTTCTAACTTCTTCAAAATTCCAAAATTTGTACTTTAATCGATTAGATTAGAATTGGGTTAGAATTGGGTTGAGTTTTGAGAACGATCCGTTTGTGGGTTGACTTTTTTTTGTTTGGTCAACCTTACTATCTAAAAAATAAGATTACAATCTAACCCTATTTGACATTTGTAAATGATATTAGTGATGCATTGTGATTGGTAAATGTTTGATATTTGATAGTCTGTGAAAGTTTTTTTTCAACCTAACCTATGACCACCGTGCGGATTGATTTACCATCGAGAGGTAAAAAACGAATAGTAATTTGTTTGATTAGAAAGGCGAGAAGGGTAAGCAAACATTCAAGTTTTGTGCAATGGATGAAAGTGTTGCCTACAAACTTGGCAAGTGATTTGAAGGATGGTGGAGTTGATTTTGTTGATGGCATGTTCTTTCAAAGCAAGAGCTCTTTGTAGCTCAGCTTGAGCTTGTTGTCTCATTCTCTTGGCATTGGCTAACTCCTTCTCAGCCAATTCAATCTGTTTCTTTGCTTCATTTCTTGCTTCTTCAGCCACTGCCTTCTCTTCCCTTGCTACTCTCATTCTCTCTTTAGCTTCTTCTTTCAGCTTCAATAAATTCAACCCATTTCCAATTTGTTCATCAAAATTCATTTGGTAATGATCTTTTTGTTCAATTTTTTCACCATAATTGCAAGACCCAATTGAAAGCTGCAAATGGGTTGAGTAAATTTCATGTTTTTTTGGAGAAACTGAAACTTTAATGGAATTTGAAGAGGTTGAAAGTTGAAGGTCTAAATTTTGATGGTGGGTGATGAGTTTTTGGGGAGTTTTTGGTGTGTGGGTTTGGTTTAAGAAGCTGAAATTTGTATCTGAAGAAGGAGTTGGAGTTGGGCTTGAAGCTGTTCTTGATAAACAAGGTGGTGGTGGTGGTGGTGGTGGTTGTAAAGATGCCTCCTTTTCTGGTTGTTGATGATGACCCAATTTGCAACTATCTTGATGCTCTATGAAACTCTCCACCCTAAATCAAAACAAAACCCATTATTCAAAATAAAATTATATAGAAATGAGAGACCTCGAAAGACAAAAAGTTGATATCTTTTCGTTAGAGGAATTCATGGGTTGAGTTGGGTTGGACTTAGAAAGAAAGAAAGTTGATATCTTTTCGCTAGAGGTGTTCGTGGGTTGAGTTGGGTCGGGGTTATAAGTTTTTTAGACCTAGTAAGAAGAAAGTTGATATCTTTTCACTAGACTGTTCATGGGTTAAGTTGAGTCTGAGTCAGAAAGAAAGTTGATATGTTTTCAGTTCGTGGGTTGAGTTGGGTCGAAGCCGTAGGTTTTTTAGACCTAGAAAGAAAGAAAGTTGATACGTTTTCATTAAATGTGTCCATGGGTTAAGTTGGGTCAGGTCGAGAATTTTAGGAGAACTCATGATGCTCAACCCAAATAAGTTCATAACAGTAGTCGAGTCGGGATGAGTTAGGTTAGAGAGAGAGAGAGAGAGAGATGGGTCAGAGAAGAATAAAAGAGGGTAAAATACCTTGAGAAGACTCGACCGCAGTCACATGAATGGCCTCTAGTCCCACACGTTTTGAGATGAGCTTTGTAATCAGATTGAACAGCATACCCTTTAGAGCATTTTTCACATACCCATTGCTTATGGTTACTATGTTTTCTTCTAAAGTGTTTCTTAATTCCCACCAAATCCCCCAAAGCATGAGTAGGGTTATGATGTAAGCAGCTCGGTTCAGGACAAACAAACACCCGTTTACGCGTCGTCGTCGTCGTCGTCTCGGTCTTCTTCAATAGCTTCCACGGCACCTTATGTCGACGCCGATGCATTTGTAGATTTTGATCTCTCTGAAAACCCTGATGACATATTTCACATACGTAACTATCTGATTCCAATAGGGTTTTTGGAGAGAGAGAAACCACCTCGGCATCTGGGTCTATAAAACATAGCTCAATTAGTCAAAAACATAGCTCAATTGATAAAAAACACGGAAAATTCAATTGAATCGAGATACGAAAGAGGATTTACCAGGAGTGCCCGCGGGTCGTCTTTTTCTTTTGGAATTGGTTCCATTGGTATGAAAGCAATTAGACGACAAAGGGTCAAGAGAGGAGAGATGAGCCACCATGGAGGGAAAAAGGTGAGGTTTTCATGAAAGGGTTTGAAGATTAAAAGAGGTGGGGGAAGAGAGAGAAAGAAGAGAGAGAAGGAGAGGGAGAATGGGACAATGCTTGAGGGATATATCAGCTTTTGTGTTTATAAATTAATGGGCTTTAAAAATTACAGCTTTATGGATCAGCTTTTTCCATTCCTCAGCTTTATCCCAACCTTTCTTTCTCTCTTTACTTCTTCCAACCATCTTCACCACATGTAGTTATTGAGTTTCTTCAAATCAACTTTTTAAAAGGAGAGAAGAAGAAAGGGGTTTAACTCATAAGGAACCAAAAAAAAAAACTAAGTATTTGCTATATATATATATTATATGTTATATAGAATAGTGTATGTGTGTATGTATCTTTACTTTGTTTTTTAGTTCAATATTATATTTGCGTCGTAGAGCTTGGGCCGAACATCGAGAAAGTTTAAGAGTGATGGAGAAACCTAGAATATGTCGGTCGAGGATGGGGATAAGCTTGCTAGCTTGTGACGGGTCGAACAGTGAGAAAGTTTAAGAGTGATGGAGAAACCTAGAATTTGTCGGTCGGGAATGGGGATAAATTTGCTAGCTTGTGAAGAAATAGACTTATTCCACCCGATAAAAGAAAAAATCAGGTCTGAAGATCAAGAGTTGAACTTCTAATATTGGGCTAAGTTAAGAGCATGACTCTGATATCATGTTAGGAATCTCGAATCTCTATAATGATATGATATTGTCCCAATGGTATGATATTGTCCACTTTGAACCTAAACTCTAATATTGGCAGGGTTATGGTTAAGTTAAGGGCATGACTCTGATACCAATACCATGTTAAGAATCATGAATCTACACAATGGTATGATATTGTCCACTTTGAGGGGCTATGGCTAAGTTAAGGGCATGACTCTGATACCGTGTTAGGAATCAGAGATTTCCACAATGATATGATATTGTCCCTAAGCTCTTATGGCTTTGCTTTGGGCTTCCCCAAAAGGCCTAATATCAATGGAGATGTATTTCTTATTTATAAACCGATGATCATTCCCTAAATTAGTCAATGTGGGACTCCCTCCCAACAATCCTCCCCTCAAACAAAGTACACTATAGAGCCCCTTTTTAGGCCTATGGAGCCCTCGAACATTAAAACCCTGAAGTTGACGACGATGTATAATGAGTCAACGCGAACAATATTTGCTAACGGTGGGGTTGACGGCAATACGTAATAGTTCAAAGCTGACAATATTGGCTAGCGATAAGTTTGGGTTGTTACGATATATATAATATATAGTGGTTCAAATGGTATTGATTTTTTATTCCTACCTTAAATTTCTAACTCTATTTTCTTGTCAATCCCTAAAATTTTAAAGCTCTTGATGTTGACCCCTCAACTTGCTTCTCGTTTCTTTAAGATATTGTAAACAAGGTGTCGTACATTTATTATGCCATATTACTACTTTCACAATAAAGATATAAATGCATGGAAGTTAGAGAAGGGCTAAAATTGAAATTTCACACCATTAAAAAAAATTAAACATTTGTTTTTTTTTATATATATATTTTTATTTAAATATTTCGCCTCAAATAATTTAACCAGTTAAAACATATATTCTTTATTGGCTCCGCACTTGGCTACCCAGCGTTTACCATGGGCACGATAACTGGTACACCAGAGGTGCGTCCTTCCCGGTCCTTTTGTACTAGGGAAAGGTCCTCTCAATGCTCTAACGCCCACACTGGATATGGACCGAACTGTCTCACGACGTTCTGAACCCAGCTCACGTACCGCTTTAATGGGCGAACAGCCCAACCCTTGGAACATACTACAGCCCCAGGTGGCGAAGAGCCGACATCGAGGTGTCAAACCTTCCTGTCGATGTGAGCTCTTGGAGAAGATCAGTATGTTATCCCTAGAGTAACTTTTATCCGTTGAGCGACGGTCGTTACACTCGGCACCGTCGGATCACTAAGGCCGACTTTCGTCCCTGCTTGACGGGTGGGTCTTGCAGTCAAGCTCCCTTCTACCTTTGCACTCGAGGGCTAATCTCCGTCTAGCCCAAGGAAACCTTTGCACACCTCCGTTACCTTTTGGGAGGCCTACGCCCCATAAAAACTGTCTACCCGAGACTGGATCATTTCGAAGATATCGAAACTTTTTTTTTTTTTCAAAAAGGACTTGAATTTGAAATATGTGGGGAAAAAAAAGAGGGGAAAAGACGAAAATAGCCTCAAGTTTGGAGTTAAAAGTAGGGTTTGTTTTATCCAGGTTAAGTAGGAGCAGCTTTTGTAAAGGGTGAATCAGGTGGTGGCGGAATGAAAAGTCACCTTCCAGGGGCATGGTGGTCAATATCATCATAATTATTTATGTGTGTTAGATTCATAGTCTTTCTTTTTCCACATGCATACAAAAGAAACAAGTTAAAATAAATAAATTCAGGCTCCAAGTCCGGCCAGTAAATCATAATTTCTTTTTTTTTTTTTTTTTTTTCTGAACTCAAAATCAGAGGCTAAGGATTACTTCCACTCAACAGCTTTAATTTAATATATTTACTCATAAATAGTTGAAATTATTCTTTATGTTATTGAAATTAAAATAAAAAAGGATGGTTGGGAGTGAGTCCCACATTGATTAATTTAGTGGAAGATATGGCTTCCCTAAAACGCCTCATACCAATTGAGATGTATTCTTTACTTATAAACTCCTCATCATTCCCTAAATTAGCCAATGTGGGACTCACAATCGTCCCCGAACAAAGTACACTATAAGCATATTCCCTTAATCGAGGCTCGACTCCTTTCTCTTGAGTCCTTCACAATCCTCCCCCGAACAAAGTACACTATAAACCTCCCCTTAATCGAGACTCGACTCATTTCTCTGGAGCCCTTCACAATTCTCTCCCGAACAAAGTACACTATAAGCCTCCCCTTAATCGAGGTTCGACTCCTTTCTCTGGAGCCCTTGTTTAGTCACTTTTTTACTACACTTTCGAGGCTCACAACCTTTGTTCGATATTTGAGGATTCTATTGTCATGGATAAGTTTAGGGCATGGCTCTGATACTATGTTAGGAATCACGACTCTCTACAATGGGATGATATGTATGATACCATGTTTAGTGTTGAGGATTGTTGGGAGTGAGTCCCACATTGGCTAATTCAAGGAATGATAATGAGTTTATAAGTAAAGGAATACATATCTATTGATATGAGTCATTTTGTGGAAGTCCAAAGCGAAGTCACGAGGGTTTATGCTCAAAATGAAAACCCGAAAATATTTTTTTTAAGTGTGGGAAAACTTTTATTTATTTTTTATTATGAAGAAGTGAGATTGTTTATTAAAAATAATTGAAATTATTTCTTCATTTAAAATTACATATTTGTTATAATAACCAAAGCCGCCCCTTGGTAATCATTACGAGTACTATTTTTGGGAAGAAAAATGGGCTAAAATTTAATACTGGCCGGTCAGTCACTCCTACGACGGGCAGCTAGGGGAGAACAGAGAATGTAACTAATAATGAGGTACGGGCAAGGCACAAAAGCAAACCCGGGCAGTAATTTAAATATTAGTTTCACAATTGGAATTGGCCGTCAGATGGTGGTGAAAAATAATCGCACGGTGTAAAATGGCCGATTGTTGATCGAACCTTGAGACGGTCTAGATTGTGCCATGTGGTACGTCCTCAGCCATGATAATGAACATTGATTGAATCTGGTCCGTTACATGAGGTTGAATCTGAGCCATATGATCGAATCAAGTGCACCGAAGAATTGTATGAGAAAAACACTTGATCAAAACCGAGATAATGTCAGCTTTTTATTGAATTATTGATTTTAGTAATGATGATTTGAGCTCACCAAATTTAAAATAGGCATGCCGCATCTAATTAAAATAAATGCCAAATCTTGATTTCTTCTTCGAGATACTTTTATTATTGAATGCTCATAACTACAGTACTTTAATTTTTAAATTAAATTATTTATTTACAATTAATAATTAGGTTTTTCAGTCAAAGATTAAAAACCTATAATTATAGGTTCAATTTTTTATGTCTTTTTTTTTTTTAATTAAAATAGTAACTAAAAAAATCTAAAAACATTTAATTTACCATTAAATATCATATAATTTGCCGGATATATTTAATGAGAGTTGGATTGGATTGATCCGGTTTTCTCGAGTCACCTAATAGAGAATCTCTACTTAAATGGGAAACGGAAGAAAGAGCTAGGAGTTTTTTCCGTTGGTTAAACGGGAATGAGGACGAAGAATATAATTCTCTTCCCCGTCTCACCCCAATTGTTTATTTTTATTATAAATAAGTTGTTGATTAATATTAATATTAAGATTTCGTCGAACTAAATAAAAAAAAAACGTTAATCCTTTTGTATCGTGACGTTTGTATCATAATTGATCGACCTAAGCTAATCGGCTTTATAAAAAAATATATTAATCAAAGACAAATATTCAAATGACTCAATGTCTAGCTTGGGCCAAGGTTTGGTTGTTGTCTATTATTGAGATCATAGTCACATGGGCCAAATCTTCTAATATTCTATAGCATATAAAATAATAATTAATAAATAAAAGTTAGTAGGGTTTTATATTACATTTTTATTCTTAAAACTTATATATATTTTTATAATATACACGTATAATACAGTGATAACATATATGTGATATCTCACATTAATTGGAGAGGAGAACGAAACATTTCTTATAAAAGTGTGGAAATCTCTCCCTAACAAACCGTTTTAAAATTGTGAGGTCGATGATGATACATAACAGGTCCAAATAGACAATATTAACGAGTAATTATAAATCATAATTAAGGAATAGTACAAGCTCTTAAAGTTGGAACCGTGACACGTGGAAAGAAACAAACCATGTGATAGTGAGAGACATTTCTTTTGCATAAAAGAAAAAAAAAAGCAAAAAGTCGAAAGCTATTTTTTAAATAAATAAATAATAATAATAATAACGAATTAAGAACATAAAAAAGCTCACTACTTTTAAAAAATTATTATAAATAACACTAATTTTCCCAAATTTAGTACTAATTTATTTTATTTTCCAGCTCATTTTATCTTTTCGTCCCGTCCCATCGACTTTGTGGTAATTAGTGATTTAATATAGTATAAAGGTACACGACATTAAGTCGAACATCCTGTAAACTAATTTTTCTCCCTAATTAATATTGAATTTTACATCGATGATCTAAATTGTTCGGGTCATTTATTCAAATTTTTGTTAACATCTAACAATAAAAGTGGGTGAAACCCGTGAATCAACTAAACTTATAGAGCTTTCATTTATTTGAACGTAACTCAGTTCAAATAAGTTGATAGCATAACTCAAACCATATCGATTGGGTTTGGTTGATCGAGTTCTTCGGATCACTACCAAGTCTCTATCTCATAATCAAATTATGGAATATAATCGTTCGTTATAGAAAGTCCATCAGATGCATAACCAATAACCAGAGGTCATAAAATACAAAATATTTGCATATGACTTGAAATGAGCTTGCTATATACATAGATGGAAGTAAAGGCTTGTTTGACAGTTCCTCCATGGATGTAGCTCAAGAAGCCTAGCAAGATCGATATTTTATGTTGATTATATTGTGATTCGCTAGCATCAAAAAGCTCAAATTCTCTCGTGGTCACCGGAGGATGACGGTAGTCTATACGTGCGAGTAATCCGAATCTGTGGCGAAAACAATCATCAAGTGCCCATAAAGAATAATTAACTAAATCATATCGTTCTTCTATTTCGATTCGGAAGCTTCATGCTTTGGATCTTACTTAAGTAGATGCAAGGGAAAGCAATAAACGTGATTAGCATCTAATTAAACTAAAAGTCAACCTGTAACAGCCTAAACCTACCGCTAGCAGATATTGTCATCTTTCAGCTTTTCCTTTCGGACTTTCCCTCAAGATTTTAAAACGTGTCTCTAGGGAGAGGTTTCCACACCCTTGTAAAGAATGATTCGTTCCTCTCTCCAACCGATAAGATTTCACAGTCCACCACCTTTGAGATCCAGCGTCCTCGTTGGTACTCGTTCCTCTCTTCAATCGATGTGGGATCTCACAATCCACCCCCTTCGAATCTCAACGTCCTTATTGACACACTGCCTGGTGTGATGTAGGATCTCACACAACCTAAGCATAGCTTAGTTGGTTAAGACCTATACCCTCGTTACCTTCAATATTGCCCATGCCTCCCCTCACTTTACTTTATTTATCCTCTTATTTGTAATGCTTTTAAGTTCCATAACACACTAGAAACTTGCAATAGCTGGAGCTCCAAGGTCGAGTGGGTAGTAGTAGGGTTATTCTACTTTTTTCGTAGCCACGACGAAGCTTCTAATAACCGGAGCATTTTGGTTAGTTGATATACTAGGAACGAGACTAAGGGTGTGTTTGGATTAACCTCCTCAAAGATTTTAGATGGCCAAATGTAACAGCCCAAGCCTACCGCTAGTAGATATTGTCCGCTTTGACCCGTTATGCATCACCGTTAGCTTCACGATTTTAAAAAGCACTTGTTAGGAAAAAGTTTTCACACCCTTATAAGAAATGCTTCATTCCCCTCTCCAACCAATATGGGATCTCACAGTCCACCCCCCTCAGGGCCTAGCGTCCTTGCTAGCACACCGCCTGGTGTCTGACTCTAATACCATTTGTAACATCCCAAGCCCAACGCTAGCAGATATTGTCCTCTTTGGGCTTTCCCTTCCAGGCTTCCCCTAAAAGTTTTAAAATGCGTTTGCTAGGGAGAGATTTTCACACCTTTACAAAAAAATGTTTCGTTCTTCTCTCCACCTGACATGGGATCTCATATATATACATTTTATATATAAAAATGTTTAAATTAAATAGTATGTCAAATTCACCCGAACTCTCGTTCGAAGAAAAGCATCAAACGTTCGGGTTCATTCATTTTATTGTGGATGGTTTGGTTAGTAGGCTCTACTACAGAAACTGCCAATTTAGACCATTGAACCTAATCACAGCCTTAATATCTAATCATGCTTGAACTGAGATTATGAATGATGAATCCAACCACAGGTAGGCAAGAGAAGGTTACCTGTGCAAAAGCATAAATTGCTCGTAAAATTCTAGCATAATCAGTTCCCATCATCTGAATGACCATATCCGCCAGAAATGTTCCCCAAAACCTGAATCAGAAACAAAAAACCTGATCACACGTGTATACCGAGCACATATGTTATCGAGTCAAGACCGGGCCACGTTTGAGCACGAAAGAAAGAAATTAGGTCATCATCTACAAACGTAAATACGAAAAACACTTGCACCCAAGTGTAAATGAAGATATTATTTTTCTTTTTGATATCCATGAGTGTTTCGGTTAAGCTTGTTCAGGTCTCAATTATTCTCATAAGACAACTACTAAACCATATCAGATAGTAAATCCCAAGTAAGTGGCTACTGTATCAGCCCAAGCCCACTCTTAGCAGATATCGTCCGCTTTGGCCTGTTACGTATCCCATCAGTCTCACAACTTTAAAACGCGTTTGCTAGGAAGAGGTTTCCACACCTTTATAAAGAATGCTTTGTTCCCCTCTCCGACCCATATGGGATCTCACAATTCACCCTCCTTGGGAGCCCAGCGTCCTCGCTGGCACACAGCCCGGTGTCTGACTCTGATATCATTTGTAACAGCTCAAGCCCACTGCTAGCAGATATTGTCCGCTTTGGCCCGTTACGTATCATCGTCAGGCTCACGGTTTTAAAACACGTCTGCTAGGGAGAGGTTTACACACCCTTATAAAAATGCGTCGTTCTCCTCTCCAACTGATGTGGGATCTCACACCCACCATGGCTTGAACCCGTCCTCTTATAGGGAGAGATTGAGAAAGTTTGAAGGCATAAAATAAATTCATAAAGTGAATGGCAGAAGAGGTAATTACATTGGGCCGAGCAAGGTCATAATGCTTCTAAAACCAAGATATCTTGAAGCAGCACCTGCAAGACCCTGTCCCAAATTGGAAGAAATAGATATCTCAATCTTACTGCATGCCGATGGGCTAAAACTTAAATAGCTTCCATTCAAAGAGCTGTTGTAATGACCATTATGTGTGTCAGAAGGTGTAACGACACGCTTTTCGAGGGACTCGAGCCACGGACCGTTACTCAATGACAGAAGGCTTGAAAACGTTGTAATTAGACACCGTTATAAATCTATCATTGATGCATTGGAATTGAGAACAAAAGTATATGATTACCTTTTGGGCAACGAGCAAGGCGACTCTCGACTCGAGATTGGCTGCAGCTAACTGTCCACCCTAAGAAGTCAGGAAGGTAAAGAATAAAGGTGTAAGGGATACGATTATGGTTTGTAAAACGAAAGAATTGGTCGATGTTTAAACGATTATGGCTTCAAAAGTTTGCATGATTTGCAGGCAAAGATAATCTTTTCAGAAAAACCTCGATGCTCTAAAAAAAAAACGTTCCTTATTCCGATCAAAAAAAATATTATCTTGCCAAAAAACAACGATCATATAGAAAATTCGAGCTGGAAAGCAGAACTTCCAGGTAGATGTCAATTGGACAGCCAGAGCATGACAAGCAAGGGACATTCTTGGTTGCTTAAGGTGGTTCTCGTAACAGTTCAAGCCCACCACTAGTAGATATTGTCCACTTTGGCCCGTTACGTATCGTCATCAACCTCACGGTTTTAAAACACGTTTACTAAGGAGAGGTTCATTCCCCTCTCCAACCGATGTGGGACCTCACAATCCACCTCCCTTGGGGCCAGCATCATCATAGGCACACCGCCCGGTGTCTGGTTCTGATACCATTTGTAACCGCTCAAACTCACCGCTAGCAGATATTGTCCGCTTTGGCCCGTTACGTATCGCCGTCAGCCTCACGGTTTTAAAACGTGTCTACTAGGGAGAGGTTCGTTTCACTCTCCAACTAATATGGGACCTCAAACTTCTATCTATAAACCATGGTATTTATTCCTAGGTCCAAATGTATCGAGAATACTTAAGATGTTTTTTTTAATATCCATGAGTGTCCGGGCCAATTTGCGCGCACCTCGACTATTCTCACCAGACAATTGTCTGACTCTACTACATTTTAGAAAATGTTACCGAGTACCTTTTTGATGATTTCCTTCTTAATTTGATAGTTGGCCGCTTCTCGAAACATCTTCCCAGATAAAGTCCTAGCAAACTGCAACAAGACTAATGCTTCTTGAGAAGAAAAAAAAAAAATTCAGAATAAAACAGGATAACCATATTCTTACCACTTGAAACATTTTAACCACGGTTATCAAACTACCGCCCTGTCGAGAGAAAGACAAAGATGTGAGAAAATGCAATGGCGTTCAATGTGAAGCGAAACGTGCCATGTGCAAAACGAGCTAATAAAACCGATACCTTTAATATCAAGGATGGCAGGTCAGACGCTCCATCAGTGGCTGCTAAAGTTTGCACCTTCCACTGATTGAGTCCAAGTTGTAGACTACCTTCAAGGTTAGACTGCCTCACTGATTCTTCACTACATGGGAAAGGGCAAATTTTTCCATCTTACCAACATACACACACAAAAACATGCACTTGATTTATATATAGATATAGAACTTCATTATATTGAATAGATTATAAATCCAGAGCGATCAAAGAAACGTAATATTAACCGGGTTTTAGTTGTTCAGGTTCATTGATAGTTACAAATCCTTGAATCAAGAGTCGATATGATCATCTAATCTAGTTCATCATTGTAGAGCACGATCACCACTTTGTTCACTTTCTACATGTGAGATCCCACATCGGTTGGAGAGGGGAACGAAGTGTTCTGTATAAGGGTGTGGAAACTTCTCCCTAATAGACGCGTTTTAAAAATTTTGAGGGGTAGCCCAAAAGGAAAAACCTAAAGAGGAAAATATTTGTTAGAGGCGGGCTTGAGCTGTTACAAGTGGTATCAAAGCCAGACACCGGTCGGTGTGTTAGTGAGGACGCTAAGCCCTGAAAGGAGGTGGACACTAGGCGAAATACCTACGAGGACGCTGGGCCCGAAGGGGAGTGGATTGTGAGATCCCACATTGATTGGAGAGGAGAACGAGTGTCAGCGAGGAAGCTAGACCCTGTAGGGGGTGGATTGTGAGATCCCACAACGGTTGAGGAGGAGAACTAAGCATTGTTTATAAGGGTGTGGAAACTTCTCCCTAGTGGACTTAAAAACCTTGAGGGGAAGCATGAAAGTGAAAGCTCAAAGAGGACAATATCTACCAGCGGTGGGCTTGGGGGAAGCCTAAAAATGACAATATCTGCTAGCGGTGGGCTTGAGCTATTACACAACATCTAGTAGCAAGCTTCCTAGAAATACTATTTGATCGATGCATTTTTCATTTATTACGACTCCTAAAACTTAAATTAAATGTTCGGTTAGTAATAAATATATGTTTGGATCAACGTAACCAGTGATTACCGATCGAGCTATACCAACACATCTAGATTTTACAAACTCAAATGATCAAATCTAAGGTATAAAATGCAGGCCTCAGTAAAGTACCTCGAGTATTCCTGTAACAAATGAAGAAATATTTCTGCTTCAAGGTCTTCGGAAGACAGCTTAGTTGAGCAAGGAACGTTTAACTTTTTTCTCACTGTAAGCAAGACATCTCTATAAGATGGTCTCCAACCCCTTCCAAGAACAACATATGAAATAAACTCATATAATTGAAATGCAACTCGCATAAGAACAATCAGCATAAAAATTCTTGATTTCAGCCTAACAGCAATATGAACTATGCATAAGTTCTAGTTTGGCATTACGAAACCTTAATGTTGACCGGGCATCGGCCGCAAGGTATAAGAATCGAGACTCGAGCGTTGAAATAAAATCATCTCTCTCTTCAAGGTCTTCCTCAATCATGGCATAGTCAGTTTCGCCATGGTTCGTAATCGATTTCATCAAAGGGCTGAAGTAACTGCACGTCGTTAACATAAAGATCAGCCTCCTAAAACTAAACTCGAAATATAAAACCTAAGATACACGAATTCCAGCTAAAAATACTTCTAAACAGTTGTAACAGTCTTAGCCCACCGCTAGCAGATATTGTCTGCTTTAGCCCATTACGTATTACTGTCAGTCTCATAGTTTTAAAGCGCGTCTACCAGGGAGAGGTTTCCATACCCTTATAAGGAATGCTTCGTTCTCTTCCCAACCATTGTGAGATCTCACAATCCACCCCCCTTAAGGGCCAGCGTCCTCGCTGGCACACCGCCTAGTGTCTAGCTCTCATACCATTTGTAACAGCTCAAGCCCCGTTACGTATTGCCGTCAACCTCAAGGTTTTAAAACACGTCTAGTAAGGAGAGGTTGCACACCCTTATAAGGAATGCTTCGTTTTCCTCTCCAACCGATATTGAATCTCACATTCCACCCCCTTGGGGGCCAGCGTCCTAGTTGACACACCATCAAGTGTCTAGCTCTAATACCATAGGTAACAGCTCAAGCCCACCGCTAACAGATATTGTCCACTTTGGCCCGTTACGTATCATCATCAGCCTCACAATTTTAAAATGCATCTCCAGGGACAGGTTTCAACACCCTTATAAGGAATGCTTCGTTCTCTTCGTTCTCTTCTCCAACCGATGTGAGATCTCACAACAATGCAACAAATGAAGGCAAACAAACCTGCGACCGAAGAGGATTTGTTCAAGCTCATATAATTCGGAATTCGTGGCGAGTTCAAGCACAGAACGCAATTCTGGATCAAAAGCACCTGAAACTCACAGAGTCATATCGAAAATTCAATTCAGAAATAGAAATAAAAGAGAAAAAAAGAAAGGCACCTTTGCCATTTCTTGAACTGGAAGCATTACAAGCCACAAACTGTACGCCATTTCTACGCCCAGAAGAGTTGAAAAACAGCTGAATAATACCCGCATTCTTCAGCACCAAGACATAAAACAAACTAGAATCTAGCTATTAAGACAAATTGAAGCACCTAGCCAACGATTCAGCTAGTAAAACGGAACTTAATTGCAGTATACAGCTGATTTGAAACACAGAGCGTCGTCAAAATTAAACCAAATTTGGAAATGAAATTTTAGCAGAAGAAGAATCAGAGTAAGCTTACGGCGTATGGAAGCTTCTTGGAAGCGGGTGGAGAAAGGAAGGCGAATTGAAGCGCAGCCAAAGCAGTCGTCATGGAAGCACACTTCGCCGCCGTCGCGGTTTATGATAGTATCAGCGGCCACTCTTGAAGTTTCGATGCTCGTCACGCACAACCATAGAACCTAAATTAAAAAGAAAAGGAAAATTACACGAAGAATTAAATTAATTTTAATTTTTTTTATAACGATACAAACTCAATTTTAAAAATAAAATTAATACATGAAAAATAATTTTATTATGAAATAGTATGAAAAATTAGGTCCTACGTGGCAATAAATTAGGTCCATATTGGTAATTTTAGTTTATGACTATTGTTTCAAGTTCAAGTCTACGGCTAGCAGATATTGTTTATTTTGGCTCGTTACTTAAAACACTTCTACTAAGAAGATATTCTTATGCCCTTATAGGTAATATCTGTTCCCCTCTCCACCATCTGGGATCTCACTAAATATCCTCCCAAAAACGACCCATAGGGCATTGACATGCTAAGAGTAGTATCTTAACGTTATAATTCCGACGTTTTGAAACGATCGGGAGAAAAAAAAATCTCTATAATGCTAGACGTTATCGACGCTATGAATCGAAACATGCAAATGGGTGCAGTCCTTTCCTTGCACGAGTGTGACATTATCCCCTCGTTTCATAGCATTGGGACATTTTATCAATAAGGTACAATCCTCCCTATACCAATAAGATACGTTTTTCTTTTCAGTGGCTTAATTATAAGAACTTCATAGTTAAACGTGTTTTACTTATAGCAGTTTTATGTTCGGTGACCTTCTAAGAATTTTTCTTAGGACAAAACATGCTGGAATAACTCGTGTTGGTCTGTGGAGATAGTCTTTCCTCTTAAGAAACACAGAGTCATCATATTGCAGGAGAATTATTCTCGGTATAACTTTTTTACTTCATATTTTGTTGAACTCAAAAAAACAAAATTTAAAATCTCGTTTATTAACCACGTGGTTTTTGAAACTTAAGCGAATAGATACTGCTTTCAACTACATCCAGAATTTTCCAGCCAAGCTGTCCACTGAATTACAGACAAAACTGGCTACCGCTATCTTATCCCTGTTTCCAAACACCTAGTAACCTAAAAACATGCTTTCATATGCATATATTATCATATATTATATAATTAATAATATTACATGACACCAAAGCTTTTCCATTTTCTTTTAAATGTTTGCCTTTTGGCGGCTTGCAATATTAGGGTTTCGGGTTGTAACGTTTTGTGCTCAAGATTCGGATCAAGGTCGGAAATTTAGATTTTGCACCTGATAACCCTAATATTCTCTTTCGACATGATCACGTTAACTATCTTTCAACATGGTTTATCCTCATATACTTTGAGATCTCATATTTGGAGAGGAGAACAAAACATTCCTTATAAGGACGTGGAAATCTCTGACGCATTTTTAAAATCGTGAGATTGATGACAATACATAACAGGTCAACACGAACAATATGTGCTCGTGGTGTACTTGAATTGTTACAAATGGTATTAGAGCCAGATACTAGGCGATGTGTCAACGAAGCTTTTTATCATCCTGACATTGAGCTATTTTTCTGCAGGACCTCCCCTACAGTATCGTCACCGCAGTAGAGTTACCACCAAGTTCGGGATGGATTGGTGTGGTTCCTCTACGCCTAGGACACCAGAATATCAAACCATGAACGAAGAAAGGCATGAGAAAAAAGCATATTAGCTAGTGATTGTGAGGCGACCAGAGGGGACACCAAAGGCCTCTGCCCTTCAAGAACATTGCCTCCTGCCTCCCATATAAGGGTGAAAAATTGACTTTAAAAATATATAATAAATACCTTTATTCCGGTCAATTTGAATAAAAAAATTAAAAATTTAGATTTATTATTTAATATATTTAAAAATATTAGAAAATTTTCAATTACAACACAAAAATATCAAAATCAAAATTTTAATTTAATAAAAAATAATAAAATCCCTCACTATTATTTTGGTATATTTTCGGGGGTGAATTATTGCTGGACGACCCGAAACGGTTCACGGGTCTGCTGACAACTTTCAAAATGGACATTAAAGCCCACTTCAACAGTAAAAAAAAGAATTACAGGGGAGGGACTATTGTCGGAAATTACCCTTCCAGTAATTATTCTTTTATTTTTACATTTTTCTATGGCAGGTTTAATTGGGCAATGATAAACTCACACCGCTGTGATGTATTGTTAATATTTATGAAGAATTAATCTCACATATATATATATAAATATATGTTAAGAATAACTCAAATTCATGAACCTAGACATCAAATCAATGTTCTTTTCCAAATATGATATTTGGAAGCCAAAACATTAAGATTCTTCCCTCCTTTTATCTTTTTCCTCCTTTCTCCAATAATAGCAATCCCACACCAAATATCTTTTAATTTATTTATTTATATTATATATATTAATTTCAAGCCCATGCTCACAAAAAATGTCTTCCCATCCAACTATAATTTTCCGAACATTTTTAATTATAAGAAATGTTTTGTTCACCTCTCGAATTAATGTGGGATCCCAAAATCCACCCCTTGTTGGTACACCGCTCGATGTCTAACTTCGAAATCTCACAATTCACCCCTCTTGGAGTCTTAGAGCCCTCGCTGACATACCGCTCGGTGTCTGCTTTCATACCATTTGTAACAACTGCCAGATATTGTTCGCTTTTGACTTGATATCGCCGTCAGTCTCATAGTCTTTAAAACGCGTATGTTAGGAAGAAGTTTATACATTCTTATAAGAAATGCTTTGTTCCCCTCTTGAACCGATGTAGGATCTATTCTGTAACAACACAGATCCACCGCTAGCAGATATTGTCCTCTTTGGGCTTTCCCTTTCAGGCTTCCCCTTAATGCTTTAAAACGCGTCTGATACGTGAAGGTTTCCACACCCTTATAAATCCTTATAAATAGTGGTTTGTTCTCCTCCCTAACCAACGTGAGACATCACATATTCACTCCATTTTATATATATGTTAGTTACTACCATTGTCTGTTTCACATATTGCATATTTCTTAAAAGACCGTTAATGCAACTCTAATAATGTTTCGAACATTATGTGGTTAGTGGCCGAAGAGGACGAGCCGTAGGTAGTAACAAATATTTTAAGTGATTTGTAGTTAATAGCTAAAGAGGTCCAAAGACGAATTGCAACAAAGGAGGACGAGCAACAAGTTAAAATTGAATCAGATGATCGAATAAGTTCATATCTCTTTACCACGTTAAAATAAGTCGTAAAGAAAGTATGACGGTAGCTCTTGCACGAGATGCATATATATATATATATATAATTTTAATTAGGGTTAAAAGTTTGGCATCCCAAACGGAAGGATATCCCATTATAAACTCCCAACACACACAGAGAAATAGAGAGAGAAAAAGGGAAAAAAAATGGACGGAGAGAATTCTCATTATCATTACAGAGAATGCCTACGGAACCATGCAGCGAATCTCGGCAGTTACGCCACCGACGGCTGCGGCGAATTCACTCTCGACGACACCTCTTCTCCGGCCAACCAACTCTACTGCGCCGCCTGCAGCTGCCACCGCAACTTCCACCGCAAAGTCACCTACATCGGCGGCGGCGGCGGACGCTTTTCCTCCGCCGCTCCCACCGCCGACAACCTCATGGACTACGACCGCCACGCCATCGTCGAGTACGCCGCCGCCGACACCGGCGGCAGCAAAAAACGGTTCCGAACAAAGTTCACGACGGATCAGAAGGAAAAAATGCTGGCATTTGCAGAGAGATTGGGTTGGAAATTGCAGCGGAAAGATCTGGACGAGGAGATCGAGAGGTTCTGCCGGAGCGTGGGGATCACTCGCCAAGTTTTCAAGGTTTGGATGCACAATCACAAGAATTCCTTCTCTTCAAACTCTGCTTCCACTGGAAATGTCTCTTCTGTAACAAACCAAGATTAATTAATTTAATAATAAAATTAATCTTTGTTAATGTGAATTTGGAGTATAAGAAGCCTAATTTAATTTCCCTTTCAGATCCCTCAGTTAATTTTGCTAAAAAGGGTCTAGACTATATAATATATCAATATATAACCCTTTTAATTTGTTTAATTCCATATTTCCCCCTTTTTTTTCCTCCAATTTTTCATGAAAACTGACGCTGACCCATGCATAGAACAAAAGCCAGACTCTGGTCCCTGAATTATTCACCATTTTTCACTTTCGTCCTTCAATTATTGGTTCTTCTCATTTTTACCCCCTAGATATTAAAATTTTATCATTTTAAAATATGTTGGTGTTTTTGGGTATAAATAAACTAAATTTCTAAAAGCTCCATAATATTTTAAGAAATAATTAAATAAGATAATTTAATTTAGCAATACACTACAAAATATCTTAATATATTTTTAAAATAATTAAAAAAAAAAAAAGGATGATGACGTACTCATAACCTCACTGATGAAGTGAGTTAAGATACGACGTCGTTTGAGTTTGCTTTTAACTATTTTTATATATATATTTTTTTAATAAAACTCTTGCTTATCAATAATTTTAATCTATCATTATATATTGGAACCGTACTTTCCACAAACATATTATTATCAACGCACATTTTCTATATAAAAGATTAAAATTGCTTAAGCAAGCTTAAATTTGCCGATTGCTCCCATCGTAATATCCGTGTAAGATCCCACATCGGTTGAAGAGGAGAACGAAACATTTCTTATAAGGGTGTAAAAATCTCTTTCTAGTGGACGCGTTTTAAACCCTCGAGGGAAAGCCCAAAAAGGAAAGGCGATGGCTTGAGACATTACATATAGTATCAGAGGCAGACATCAGGTGGTATGAGGACACTGACCTCAAGGAGGGTAGATTGTGAGATTCCACGTCGTTTGGAGAGGGGGACGATAAGGGGGTGGAAATCTCCCTAATTGACTCATTTTAAGACCTCGAAGGGAAGCCCAGAATAAAAAATCCAAAGAGAACAATATCTACTAACAGTCTCCAAAGAGATAGCAGTGGGTTTAGGTCATTACAATCCAACAAAGCATATATTATAAAAATAAAATACATCTTATTATTTCTAAAGCTAATAATTCGATTTTCTACCGTATCATCGGTAAACTCCAAATATAAAAATTGCTTAAAGAATTTACACGATAATAATACATAAATTCAAAATTTAAAACATATTTTAACCACTAATCGTAAAAAGATTTACGAGGTTAAATGAGTGATATTATCGATCGACACATCATAACATAAGAGGAGATTTGTAGTAGTTACAGTAAAAATTGAGAAAAAATTTTCTTGTAATTGATCATTAAATTGTACCATCACATTCAATATTTTTTTTTTAATTAAAAAAAAAAAAAAAAGAAATTCAAAAGGGTTAAAATAGTACGTAAATAATGGGCAAGGTTGTGCTGTCGACTTCATTGCACGTGGCAATGCGCGCTAGGATGAAGCCCACCACCAATCACCACCGTTGATTCCATGCCATTCCCATACTTTATTCAACTATCCCCATCAAATCACGTGAATTTCTCTGCACTCCTCACTTCTAATCTTATCTATTTCTATTTTCGTCCCCCACTTTCTCTATATTTCCACATCAGCCACTCGTTTTTATCTTATCTTAAACCCTATTTCCCTATTTGCCCTTCTCCCCTATTTTCTCGACAACAAACTATTTAATGTAATTGTCACTAAAATAGTTGAAAATATAGTATTCATTGATTATAAACTTACAATCATTCTCTAAATTAGTCGACGTGAGACTTTCATCTAATACGAACAAAGTATGCCTCTTTGTTCGATAATTTAGTCACTTTTTTACTATGCCTTCGAGGCTCACGATACTTTGTTCAGACATTTGAGGATTATACTAAGTTTAAGGCATGACTCTGATACCATGTTAGATGAACACGACTCTCCATAATGGTAGTGTTCACTTGGAGTATAATCATAAATTTCATTTGTTTCTTAATAATTATCGGATAAAAAAAAGAGATATTTTTACAGTAGTGTAAAATCATTAGTCATTCTATCTTTATTCTGGCTTCGTTTATGTTGTCAAGGATCTACACACGCATAATGTCATAGCTCTAGGGTGCCACCCATAGCCAATCACGGACCCCTGTCTATACTTTCTCGAGCCGAGCCGAAATTCTTTAATGGAAATGGCATACATGGGCAAAAAATGCAATTTCCAAAACTTAATGGGCCATTTTTAACCAAAAACTTTTATCCTTGGGCTTTAAGTTGTTCACAAGCGCCCAATATCCAGATCTCATGGCCAAAATTCTGCATAGCCATGGAAGCTTAGTGTGTCTATATATATATATTCAACAATTAAATTTAATTATTCCCTTTCCGATATAATATGAAGTTTCTATTATTGAACAACTGAAGTAAAAAAAAAAAAAAGTGCATATTGTTGGTATAGATAGTAACTCTTATTTCCTTTACGTATTTTCTAGTCATTTATTCTCAAGACCGTTCTCATTTGGATGTGATATCATTTCATTAATGTATGTTCTTTAATTATGAAGCTCATTTGATTGAATAACTTAAAAAAAATATGTATTTTACTGGTATAGATAATAACTTTCATAGTTTCGGTTCATTTACGTATTCCTTTTTTATTTTTATTTATTTGCTTGAGTTGTAATATTATAAAGTTTTTTATTTATTATTTTTATTTTTATTTTATTGAACTCCGAGTATTGTGTTTAAAGAACTCGAGTCAATTTTCAAAATTAAAAATTTTAAAAATAATTTTAATGAATTATAGTTCAATAAATAAAGTATTAATAACTTATTAATTATATAGCTGAAATGTTAATAATGTTTTTTTATTATTATTTTAGATGATAAAATTGAATATATTCTAATAATAATATATTATTTTATTAAATTTAATTATAACTCATTAATTAAAATATATATTATTCAACCAAATATTAAAATTTTATTGATTCTCCTAAAAGAGAAACTTTGTTTATACGCACAAGAGAATATTTTTATTTTTTTATTTTGCAAATAAAAGTGAATTATTACAATTAAACTAAAAAAAAAAAAATGAATTATCAGAAATATTTTTGGATTTTCCTCTACTCGAGGTGAGGTTAAATCACAGCCGTTGGATCAGCCTATTTAAATAACATCGTATTCGGCGCGCCCTAATATATGATGCATTAGCGCCGTCCCAGACTGAGGCTATCCTCTTCCGCTTCGGGAACTCGACTCTAATAATCTTGAAGGTAACTCTTCCTTCCAGTTTAGCTTCACTTCTCATCGCCTTCTTGATCCTATGTGCTTCTTACTATTTTCGGATTGTTCTTCGACGATGAATATCCTCTTCTGAGTGTTCTATTGTTGCGCATTTTCATTTTATAGCTTTGGAGCCGGATTTTGTTTTTTCTATTAAGGTGTTTGTCGATTTCATAGGTTGCTATGTCTTTGAAACTGATCGTCGTTGATTTTCTTATGTTAAACTTGCTTCTAATGTCTGATTTCTTACGACTTCACAGATCGTAATGTTAAATATATACTAGCGTGGATTGCATCCTTCCATTGTACGTTCAGAAATGAACAGGGAAAAAACCTAGGTTAGATGAATTAGTCGAACTGTAATTACAGTACGAGCAGAAGCTTACTTTTCACGAATGTTTTTCCGTGAAATGTTGACGGCCTCTCTAGGACAATCTCACTCATGTACTCTCTATGATGAATATGATGAAATGAATGGATAATTTGTAACTGAAAATATTTTTCGGATAAGCTTATGCCTCGATTTGCCTTTCTTGCGGATATCGTTATTGCTAATTGATTCTTCTGATAAGTTTTTTGTTTGATTTATAGTTATAAAAGATATGGCCGAGCACATGTATGCGTTAATCTGTTTTACCTCTCTTTTCTCCGTTGACTAATCTCTGTTTTTTTTTAATTGCTCTTATACAAATCTCCGCGTCTTGTATTTTTTTTTTTTTTTTTTATCACTTATCAGGTTTTCAATTATCGTAAGTCTTGTATTTGTTCCTATATTGTGCAGATGGATCATACCAAGCTCCAGAAGATGGCTGGTGCAGTTCGCACTGGAGGAAAAGGTAGCGTGAGAAGGTTAGTTTCATCTGCATCTTTTGAAAGTTAATGAGTGTGTGAGAAGAGTTAGTTATCTGTTGGTTGATTTACTTAATAAGGAGTTGGAAATGAATTCAACTGGAAATATGTATCTCTTAAAAGTTTTATCTGGATGTGCTTGATTATATTTTATTTGTTGGTGAGTAATTTCATTGAACCATGGTTTACGTAAAATAATATCATCCAACTGTAGACTTGGCATGATCCTAAGGATGAAGGTAACATGATATGTATACACCGTTCCCCCATCTACTTCTGATTTTCTCTGTTTTCTCATCCATCATTCTATTAGTTCTAATGGATTTCTTTATTGTAATCTGTGAAGTTTGTTTTTGATAGTAGTTCATTTTGATAACTTGATTTACAGCTATTGGTTTACCATTGACAACATATATGATTCTTCTTTATCGTACTACTTGGTTGAGTAATGGATGAATTCACAAACATAAATTTCATGCTTGTTTGTGTATTGCATCGTTCATTTAAGCAGGTTGTTGTCTTTCGATATTTTCCCATGCTTTCTTAACAATTTTTTTTTGTTTTGCTGTTGGAATATCATTTTTATACTCTTTTTTTTTTTTTCAAAGATCGCTTTTTTTATTGTTCTCATTTTTTTATAATTTTCTTTATGTCTGTTGTCAATTGAAGGAAGAAGAAAGCTGTTCACAAGACAACTACCACAGATGATAAACGGCTTCAAAGTACCTTGAAGAGAATAGGAGTTAATGCCATTCCTGCTATTGAGGAAGTCAACATCTTCAAGGATGATGTAGTTATTCAATTTACCAACCCGAAAGGTAAAGCCACTCATCTACCCTTTGGCTCTTTACCATCTATATCTTGATACGTAATATATCTAATGTTTAGTTGTTTCGGGTTCTCTATTTCAGTTCAAGCTTCTATTGCAGCAAACACCTGGGTTGTTAGTGGTACTCCTCAAACGAAAAGTAAGTCTCTCCCAACACTTCTTGAATAGAATTAAACATATAACTGATCTTGTGTCCTCAAGTCTAGGGGGATTCTTTGAGTAGTTATCTAAAATGCAACACTTTCTGTTTTTCGCAAAATTGGTCATATAATTTTTAAAACACAAGAATAGCCTAAGTGAAACATCGTATAGTTGTATCTGCTGTATTTTACTTAGCTATTCACTTCCAATTGTATAGTTCTGGTTTTTATCTTAAAAACCTTGTTACTCTGTATTTCAAACCATTTCTAACTCAATGATGAATACTGCTTATCAAAAGTGTTCATAAGGAGTCGTTTTTGGAATGCTATATAAAAACAATTCAATTTGTTTACGAATTTTTTTTATTCTTTAAATAAGGGGAACTTAGTTGGACAGTGAAACGTTTGAAGCTGTAATGAAACGAGTTATTCTTGAGTAACTGTTAATTGGATGCAAACCTTCAAGTGTTTTAATTATGACGTTTTATTGTAATGCAATAAAATTGTGCGAGTGTTCTTAGGGATTAGGATCATATTGTTGAAAATTTTATCCAACCAGCATGTTCTCGTTGGCTTGGAATTCGTAATGCGTCATAATAGGGGGGTTTTCTTTAATTCTAATGGACTGTTCCACTATGTCCAGCATAGGAATACATCTGAGGCTAGGCTGATAAAGTATATTATTATGTTATGGTCTTGGTCCAAAGCTATCGTTTTAAATGGGGGGCAAGTAGTTCTACTTGAAACTGAATAATCTTTATAAATTGTAAAATAGTTGACCGTTGTTAAATTATGTCGTTCTTGACATTTACTTAAACTGCAACATTGACAATTGTAACATCTAATCTGACCCTATCTTATATGTATGCTGTGTAAATGAGCACTTTGTTTATTTGTCGTATAGAATTGTTCTTACCTAAAGCAAGTCCTAAAGATAAAAAAAGTCTGTAACAACCTTTCTCTTAGTCCGACACCTTATACGGCTAGAAAACATGGGTTTTTGATGTTTATACCTTCTTTTTTTTTTTTTTTTTTTTTTTTTTTTTTTTTTTTTTTTTAAATTACTAGTGGAGGAGACGGCATGTTTTTGTTGTGATATTTCGTTCTCTTGTAGATGCATGATGTCATGGTTGGAATTTGTTTATCTTTATATTCCTTTTTTAATAATTTGATATCTTCTTCACAGAATTGCAGGATATTCTCCCTGGAATTATCAACCAGTTGGGTTAGTATGCTAGTGTTTTCGTGTTTCCCGCTGTGTTGTAGATTTAGTAAAAGATCGAACACTGACTGAATTCACATGTAAATATTTTAGGACCTGATAACTTGGACAATCTGAGGAAGTTGGCTGAGCAGTTCCAGAAGCAAGCACCTGGGGCAGGTGCTGGTGCAGCCAATGCACAGGATGACGATGATGACGACGATGTTCCCGACCTCGTTGAAGGACAGACTTTCGAAGCTGCTGCAGAAGAGAAGCAAGCTTCCTAGAGAGGATCAATCTCTTGGGATGATTTTGTTTAGTTTTTACATATTTTTAATGTTTGGAAGAGTCCTTTTTTCTCCTTGTATTTGTTTTTGCTAAATCTTGTTTCCCATGGCATTTTACTCGCTCCACCCTCTTGTAACCCCTGGATGGATGGATTGGATTGGATTGGATTTTCTATTACCCCACCCCTCTTCAACAGCCTTACTTCCTTGGGAACGCTCTTTTTATATATAGGCGCTGAATTAATGCCCTCTTCCATCCGCCCAATCCAACGAAAAATCTGGGGATCGAACATGAGCCAGCTTTGTACGCAGATATGTTTAAGGTATTCATGTCAATTACTTCTTTCACCTAAGTTCTCATACCATTATTGTAGCGCATTTTAGTCATTATTCTAGAATTTTTGAGTTAAAGCTAACGAGGAAAAATCTATCAATCCACTATTTTAACTTTAGGATTACAGAATCATAGAATGATGAGGGAAAAAAATAACGCAAGTTAAATGTAGGGTATAAAGGGAAGAAAATAGATGAATTTTCATGCAATCTGCACTTCTGGGGATTGATCACGTGCTCACGCCTTTTTCCGAGTTCTGCGTACAGAAAAATATGAAAAGTTGTCAAAAACTGATCCGTCTTTTATTTTATAATATTCATAAAAACGCAGAAAAAGAAATGAGAGAAAATTCTCAAAATTACCATCACACCGAGAGCTTAAGAACAGAATGATCACCGGGCATACGCGCTTTTCAAAATCTTCTTGGTGTTTGATTATTTATTTATTTGAAAGTAATATAGAAAGCTCTAAAGATATTTAAAAAAAAGAGATTTTTAAAGTACTTAAATAGTATTTATTTAGACATATTTATAAAATAATAAATTGAATATAGAAATATTTTAAAGGAAAGAAAAATATAGACATTTATATAAGGAGCCGAGGAAATAATAGGAGAGGTAATAAATCCTTCAGAGATTGAAGAGCCTAAGATTCTCGGAGTTGTGAAGAAAGCTAATGAAAATCAAAGATTTAAAGCCTATGACACTAAATGGAAAGGAAAATTCCAGAGGACAATTTAACAAACTCAAGATTTTATTTGAATGGAGTCTCTAGTTTTGTAGAAGAAACATACCTTGTCAACACCACAAATGGATAATTTATCACACCAAGGCACTGTGTAGAATTCGCTCTCCTGAAATTACGAAGAATTCGATTTATTAGAGTTGATTGATTAAAAGCATTCAATCAAGGTCGTTTTCGAGCAACGTGGGTACTTACAATCGAAAGTTGCCCAAGGAGCTGGAATTACAGTGGAGCAGTCATTGTTTGCATCTTGGACACATTGGAAGAGATCTAGGGATCTGTTTGTATTTGTTGCGGAAGTCTCACTTTCTTTCGTTAATGAAGGACCTCTTGGTGGAGCTGAAGCAATCGTATGATCCTTCATATCAAAAGAATTCTGCATCAGAAATATGCATAATCATAATCACACTCTTAAACTACAGCTTCTTATTTCTTAGACAAGGTAAGCAGGGAGTGTTAATACGGCCTGGATGCCATTTTTTCTCCCTCCTGAAATTCATTAGAGAACCTAAACTGATTTTAACGGTTTTCTCTTTCGGACCTTCACTCAAGGTTTTCGCGTTTGCTAGGAAGATGTTTCCAAGCCTTATAAAACATACTTCATTCCCCTCTCCAACCGATGTGGGATCTCACACTAACTTCTGCGGTGTTAATGCCAAAAAAGACAGAATTGAAAAAGGGTATCATAATACTGTTGTTTACTGTTTTGTTCCCTAAAGATTTCTTCTCAAGATTTTTGCACAAAAACCTTCTCCAACATCTTTCATAATGGAATTTCGGTAGAATTATCATTAAAGAAATAAAAAAGAAGAAGAAGTTAATTCAAGGATAAGGCGAAGAACAGTACAAACATAATTCTCCAGGTCTTTTATTTAGTTTTTTTCTTTCTTTATAAGGCAAGCTCATGAATGGAAGGAAAAAGGGAACTTGAGATGAAAAAAGAAAAACTGCCCTCCTTGGCAAACGACCATAATATGCTTTGGACCAAGGGGTGGTAAAATCAGCAAGAACAAGTTATAAAAAGGACAGATCTCAGATCAGACAACCACTGAAAGACTGGCGTAGGATGAATGTTGTAAGAATAGCCATGCTTAAAACAAACAACTTGTACGTAACTCTAGTCTCTAAAAAATGAAACAAGTTCAATGAATTCCACAACCCAAAAGTGAAGTGCTGACTCCGTTTGTTTATTCATTCATTTTACAAGTGAGCAGGATTTCTAATAAAACAAACAAATGTGTAAATGAAAGGAACATTAACTTACCTTGTCAAACCTGCACGTCAGGATAGAATTTTTGTTGAATAACATAATAAAATAGCGTATGCTAAAAAATGTCGGGACTTATATGTGTGGTAAGGTGTTACGACTAGATCATTGACTACTTTTATTATGCTATTTTTGTAATTCCCTCCGCACTAACATGGAGATGCATGACCGTAATTTTGTAACTTGTAGAAAAATCTTACTTGAAGGAAAACAAGAATAAAAATGAACTAACCCCGCGTGCTTTTGCAACTATGGGAGTCGCATGTTTTGTGAGAATCTCTTCCTCAAGAGAATAGTTCCTTATCTTCTTTGGAACAGAGCTTTTGGGTCCATTTCCAATCGAATCACAATAAATACTCATTCCACCTAGTTCTGGAGTTGGGTATGCTCTGTTCTTAGAAACCCACCTTTTCTCTTCGTACCTGGAAGTTCCTCAACGACGTTAGATAAATAGAAAAGAACAAGAATGAATAAATCACATCCAAATTTATTTAAGAACTTGTTCTAAATTTATGCAGAGAAGTTACTTGGCACGAATGAATGTTTGATTCCCCCTCTTATCAAAATTTGGTGGTAGTTCCGCTTCCCAGTAATAATTTGACTTCTCATTACCCATAGCTACAAATATAGTAAGCAATATGTTAAGTGATCTGTAAGTGACCATCAACCTCAAGTAGTTGATAAAAATGAAAAATTAATTTGCTGGCTGTAAGATCTCTCAACATAAGATTTTTCTTCGGGGATCAAGTATCCACCAATTGGGCAGAAATTTAAATTGAGAGCAGTCTATTGATGTTCCTAACTTAACTTTTCTTCTGAAAAGACAAGTTTAACAAATGTTAAATATTCTTACACTGCATAAAAGCAACCTGTTCCGGTAGCCATGTATCAAGAGTAGTAGACCGTACCTACCACAAAAATGAAAATGTCAAAAGGTCAGCAATCAAAGATCCAACATAACAAGGATTTAGAAAATATCGAAGTTATAACACCAATTAAATCAAAATTCAATTAAACTACATGTAACAACAAATGCAAGCACATATGCATATAGCAATTCAAGCAGTTCACTGTGTTCATAATTTCAGTGAGTCTATAAGTTAGTTGTGCATTCAATGTATTTGAGCAGTACCGCAATTTCAACCCAAGGATTACAGGACAAGCTTAACTAATACTTGACAGATCTATTGGGTTTGTCGGCAGATGACTTGGACATAGTTTGCGGGCAATAACACTGATTATCTTGGATAATTTGAACTAGATAACAAATTTACTTTGAAGCCTAGCAGATCAGTAACATGTATATACGACAAGTTTCTTGAAGCTTCAATTGCAAAGAGGAAATGCTTAATCCTTAAAGCATCTTGGGAAAAGAATCCTAATTAATATTTTCATTCTTTATTAATATGGAAAAGTATTAAGTGCTAGCAAAAGCAGAAATAGTGTGGGACTTATGTGCTAATTTGTCCTCAGTTCCATTAAGTCTTTCACCGTATTTGTGATCTTCAATTGAAAATAATATGCAAGGAGATTTCCTCTAAATAACCACCAAAAAGTCTTAAACAGAGTGACTAGAAGTCTTGCCTCCAAAAATATTGGGATACTCCAACGGCAGTAATAAACACATACAAGCTGGCAAGTTTCTGGCTCTATACATTCCTTTTTTTGTTGTTTAAATCTAAGATCATTTGAAGTTCATGTTTGTTTTGAAGAATCTCTTCCAACTACAAGATACGGTTCAAGCAAAACCAAAAAGTTCAACGATCTACTAGTAGTCACATAAAACTACATAAAAGGAACTTCAATAGCTAACAAAAATCCTTTTCTATTTGTGGTAGGAAAGAGTTGGGGAAACCTTTGAAATATGTACTCCAAGACTCCTATGAATACCCGAGCATTGCAGGCATATAAAAACTCCAAGGTTTACACTTGCCCATCGGGGAGCCCTGTGCATCATATAGCAAAAAATTACATTAAAGTACACAATATTGTAGTGCATGTTGAACTCGGATCAAGAAAGCTTGTATCAAAGCACATTTTCTTAGAAAACCATTTCCAAAACCTGGTTTTCACAGTAATCATTGGTCAACAGTGAGCATGGTTAAACTACAACAATTTAAAATGCTTGCTTTGATATCATGCTAAACCTAAAACAATATCTAATAGTTGGCCACCACATGAATCTTTATATGATGGAAAATATTTATTTTAAAATGCCTTAAACATATTGTATCTTATTCATCAGAAAGTTATGTAGATGCATATTCTTCTCCTGCTCAATATTATTACCATGTCCAGGCTTCTTAGCTAGTTGTTAGGGCCATTATTGTGCACTGCCTAAGTCCTCTAATGCTTGTCATAAAATTGCAGCACTCAAACCAAGTCCTAACCATCTCAATGATTTAGCAGCCTTGTTTCAGAGATGCCTAGGGATGAGAAACATACACAAAATAGTAACAACTAATCTACCGAAACTTTATGGAGCATCATATTCAGAAATTAGTTTGCCGCATTAAATTTCAATTGAATATCAAATAATGAAATATCTAATAGTTCTGAATGTCATCAAACTAACAGCCAAAAAAAAAAGTCGAAGTGCATTGAACATTCAAAGGGATGCAGTTTGACAAAGGTACTGCCAAAAAAGCTGATGTCCACATTCGTTGGTTAAATAGATACTAACATGATATGAAACTAGAGCGCTCATAATACAGAAAACTAGATGATAACCAATTCGTTTTATGTAATCAAAGAAGGTTAACAAAAAAAAAAAAAAAAAAACTCTGAAGAGACGCAGAAACAGAGAAGATATTCAGGAGGAATGAGAATAAACATTTTGAACATAAATATTGTAGTGCGAAAATTATGCATGCTCCAAGCAAAAATTGGCTGATCAGGAGCTTACGAACAGGAAGTACATTCGTAACTAATTAGAATTACAGAATGAACGCTTCATATTTAAAAATTAATAATAATGATCTTTTAAATGCGTACTTGCTCCGGCAGTCAGCACATTCCCTGTTCTCTGGAAGCTTGAGAAGACCTTCCAAAATCTGCATAAACAAATATGTAACACGCACAAAAAAGATCTGAAGTTGAACAGAGTATTAAAATAAACGTTCACACTGCTAAAACCAAGTATTCGAGATGAAAACTTAATTCACATGAAATTAATAGATTAGCGACTGCAATTCATATCCCTGCCGTGTAAACGAAGACTTCAAATAGCTTGAAAAAGTGAGAAGAAGAGCTTCGTTGATACTGCGCAATTCGATCATAGTTTTTGGCTGGTTTGATTGCGCTACCAGTTGATCATAGCATTTCCAAACACTAACATTATGTTGCTATAAGCCTATAATGGCACAACAGCTTAAATCTCTCTATATCGCATAACTAAATAGCGAAGAAACGACGAATTTCCTCAAAACCTTCGATCAATTTCAAACAAAACGCAACAGAGATAGACATAAATAGATTTAGAAACCTTAGCGTGTTTGGCTTCGAGCTCCTTAGAGACGGAGGCCTTCTCATTCATGTTTGGACTCGATTTGACGAACCGCTACGACGATCAAATCGCTGCGGTTTATTAAGAAGTCGCCTTCGCCTCAGGTAACTCCGAACAGAGAATTCACGAGAACGATGATGAAGAGGAAAGAAAAAGAGCTCGGTAATGATTGGCTCCACAAATTCTGAGGGAAACGGATGGAAATCCACAAATAATGCGAAAGGGAAATGGCAGCGTTCATATTTGACGCTTCGCCACCTATTCTTAATCTTAACCTTCCTATTAATGTCGCTGGCGGGAAACAAAATTGTATTTATACGGAAACTGCCGGGTGAGGTCAGGCCTCATGCTTGAAGCGCACGGCGGCCATTCATCCATTAAGCCCGCGTGTTGTCCAACTCCATTACGCTCTTTAGGCAGGCCATATTCAGTTCAGCCCAATCCCTCTCTTTTGTTGCAACTCTTTATAAATTTTAAACTCTTTCGAGATTCGTTGGAGTATCAATCTCGTCAACTTAGTCTAAGGTGCTTAAGTACGGTATGCCAAAGTGCTCGAGTGATGCCAATGGTCGATCAAATCGAGCACCGGTGTGGTGCTTTGTCTAATACCCTTTGAGTCAGCTCGAAAGTAGTATAGAGCTCGGGTTTGGAGATATTTTATATCTCTTGAAGAAGTATGATTCCAATATTTATAGTGATTTGTTGCTCGCAGCATCAGTGTCCGGGATGCATATAGGGTCTTTCCCCTTTGGTAGTGGACATGCTCCCTAACTCGGCTTCCTAGCTTCACGGAGCATGTCTTGGATCTTTTGGTAATTTAGGTCGATTGCTTTGAAGCCAACACTTTATAGGAAGTGACAAATCGGAAAACACTCCTTGTTGAATGATAATAGACACATATGAATTGTTTGACATTCAAAACTGTTCTCATCATCAAGTCGTTCTCATCGACAATATAAAGCATTTCTACAATTTCTTTATATTCTTTTATTTCACATTAAGATCGAGTTTATTTTCCTATATCTTATTTTTTCTAATTTTCATTTATTTGTTCTTGAATGCTTGAACGACTTATTTAAAGGCATACAATTTCAGGCATTTTGACAAACTTTTGGCACATAAAAGTAGAAGCTCTTCTGTTTCTCAAACTCACCCCGATATTGGTTTTTTTTTTTTAAATCAATTTAATTCTAGAGTGGGTCGTCATCGAATCTCAAAGTGGACTACTATAAATTCCAATTTAGATCTATTACATCTGTCTGGTGAAGATCATATTCACGTTGGAACCGTAGTAGGTAAACTTGAAGGAGAAAGAGACATCACTTTAGGCTTTGTTGATTTACTACGTGATGATTTTGTTGAAAAAGATCAAAGCCACGATATTTATTTCACTCAAGATTGGGTCTCTTTACCAGGCGTTCTGCCAGTGACTTCCAGTGGTATTCACGTTTGGCATGTGCCTACTCTAACCGAGATTTTTAGAGATGATTCTGTACTACAATTCAACAGAGGAACTTTGGGGCACCCTTGGAGTAATGCACCAGGTGCCGTAGCTAACCGAATAGCTCTAGAAGCATGTGTACAAGCTCGTAAGTTATTCATCTTATAACTAAGTGAACGGTTGAAACCAATTCCAAAACTTAGTCTTAGCTATTAAAATAAAATATCTTCTATAACAATTCGATTAAAATATCTACTCTTGAAGTATAAGCTTCAAATCCACTATCTCATACATACTTGTTTAACAAACAATAATAATTTGTTCACATGAGCATCTCAGGATCTAATTATTATCATTATATGAAATACTAGATCTAATTAATTACTCTGCAGACATTCATATAAGTATTGATATAAAATATAGACCAGTACAGACTCTTTTCTGTAACTTACTTATTCCAGGGATTAGTAAATTGGTGGATAGTCTCAAAGGGTGTTGATGAATACCTGCAACTGACCCACGTGGTGAAAGTATTCCAACTCTTTGCATATGTGATCAACTTTCAATCCTAACAATTTTAAGAAGACAAGGTAGAAAGATAACCGAAATCGAAACAGATCCGCTTGTGCCAATTCGGCCTCCCTACAAGAAGAGAAGAAAGTATATGGCTTGAGACATAAGCTCTTGAGCAAATGAACGTTACAGCCGATATTGATAGAAACGAGCATTCATTGATAGAAATAAAAGAAAATACAAGGGTGTACAAAATGTAACAGCTCAAACCCACCGTTAGCAGATATTGTTCTCTTTGGACTTTCCTTTTCGGGTTTCCCCTTGAGGTTTTTAAAACGCATATGCAAGAGAAGGTTTCCACACCCTTATAAAGAATACTTCGTTCCTCTCTACAACTGATGTGGGAGGGCACAATGATCTACCTCCCATTAGTGTCCATTAGTATACACTGTTCCTGTAATCAGGGTGTTTCAGTCATATTGCATGGAAGTATTCTACTCCATGAGTGCTAACCATGGAATTTGGCTCTTTAGAGATTACCATGCACGTGGACTAAAATGTGACTGTAACCGTCCAAGCCCACCACTAATAGATATTGTTCACTTAGACCAGTTACATATCACCGTCAACCTCACGATTTTAAAACGCGGTTGCTAGGGAGAGGTTTCCACACCCTTATAAGAGATGCTTCATTATCCTCTCCAACCAATGTGGGATCTCACAGTGACCCTCATAAGAAACTTTCTTTTCGAACCGTCCGTGAGGAGTCACAATAGACGTTTGTTTCAATGACATAGAATATGAAAAATCAGATTGGTTGAACATTATGGATCTCGATTGAGGTTGAGTAAGAAGGAGGCTAAGACTAGTCCTATCTTGGAATAATGACTCTATCTAGGAGTAGAGTGCAGTAATAAATAATCAGTCGCCTTGAATTTGCATTACTACCAACAAATGACAGATATGCTTATTACCCTTTGAACAAAGAACCTTGTTATAATGAAATTTTTTAATGCATAAACACTAAGTTTAAAGTAGGGTGTAAGAAACGGAGACAAAATCGATAATCAAACCCTCTTTATACTGTTGTGGATTAGAAATTGTTATAGTGGTTATCAGAGTTAGAAACCAAGCAAGTGTGCCAAGCGAGGACGTTGGACTCCCATGGGGTGGATTGTGAGATCCCACATTGGTTGGAGAGAGAAACGAAACACTCCTTACAATGATGTGGAAACCTCTCCCTAGTAGACGCGGTTAAAACCGTGAGGCTGACAACGATACGTAATGAACCAAAACAAACAATATTTGCTAGTAATAAGCGATTAGTAGGGAGTTAAGACCTAATGTAGTTAAACGACCGACATTTGAGCTAACATGAATGAAGCTCAACGGCTAAAGTATTCATTCCTTTCCTAGAAGTCAAAAGGTTCAAATTCCCATCCAACCTCCATTTGGTGGACTCAAAATGATGGAAAACAATAAGAACATAATTTGCTTTTGCATTTGTAGGGACTGAAATGGAAGGAGTTCGAAGTAGCAGCTATTGAATTAAAAGACATTCATTTTTCTCCATTCTTCTACACCGAGAGCTTATGCTTAAAGTGGACAATATCATACCATTGTGGAGATCTGTGATTCCTAACATGATATCAGAGTCATGCCCTAAACTTAGTCATGTCAATAGAATCCTCAAATGTCGAACAAAAGTATTGTGAGCCTCGAAGGCATAGTAAAAAATGACCAAGACTCCAAAAAGAAAGAGGAGTCGAGCCTCGATTAAGGGGAGGTGTTGGATGAAAGTCCCACATCGACTAATTTAAGAAATGATCATGGGTTTATAATCAAGGAATACTTTCTCCGGTATGAGGCCTTTTGGGAAAGCCCAAAGCAACGCCACGAGAGCTTATGCTCAAAGTGGACAATATCATACCATTGTGGAGATCTGTGATTCCTAACATGGTATCGAGTCATGCCCTAAACTTAGTCATGTCAATAGAATCCTCAAATGTCGAACAAAAGTATTGTGAGTCTCGAAGGCATAGTAAAAAATGACTAAGACTCCAAAAAGAAAGAGGAGTCGAGGCTCGATTAAGGGGAGGTGTTGGATGAAAGTCCCATATCGACTAATTTAGGGAATGATCATGGGGTTTATAATCATGGAATACTATCTCCATTAGTAATGAGGCCTTTTGAAGAAGCCCAAAGCAAAGTCATGAGAGCTTATGCTAAAAGTGGACAATATCATATCATTGTGGAGATCCGTGATTCCTAACATGGACATGGTATCAAATTCATGCCCTAAACTTAGTCATGTCAATAGAATCCTCAATGTCAAACAAAAGTACTGTGAGCCTCAAAGGCATAATAAAAATGACTAAGACTCCAAAAAGAAAGAGGAGTCGAGCATCGATTAAGGGGAGGTGTTGGATGAAAGTCCCACATCGACTAATTTAGGGAATGATCCTGGGTTTATAATCAAGGAATACTATCTTCATTGGTATGAGGCATTTTGGAAAGCCCTGAGAGTTTATACTCAAAGTGGACAATGTCATACCATTGTGGATATCCGTGATTCCTACATCAACCCTCAAATTCTAAAAGTAAACCAGCTCAAACAAAATTTATTAGCCATTTAAATCCTCGAGCACCTTTCACTTCCATTTCTTATCAAGAAATCATCATATAAGAGCCAGCACAAATACCAAAATCCTTAAAATTTGAAGTAAGAGTTCGTTTGAAAACTCACACTGTGAGGCGAATCTGAACATCATTTTGCTCCAGTTTCTTGGGGAGTCTTTGCCACGATTGAAATTGCATGCAATCCAGACTGAAGCTCATCAGCCAACGCATCATACACCATTCTATGGCGCTTCACAAGGCTCTGCCCTTCGAAATTTGGTGACACAATCTTTACATTGAAATGAGTTTCCCCATCGCTTCCCTTCACTCCCGCATGCCCAGCGTGCTGGTGCGAAACATCCTCGATTTCCAAAACACTCGCTGATAATGCTGATTGCAACTTCGTCTTCATCCTGTTCGCCCTTGTGAGCACCACGTTTGCCCCTCGTGAAGCCATAGTGTTCGATTAAATGTCTGCAATATTTGCATCCATGAGTGGACAGAGGTTCAGAGAAACGAAAAAATCGATAATAAAACTGTGGAATCTATAATATCATTTTCTCAGTTTGGACTCGAATAGCAGAAGATTATCATCCACGAACGAGCAAAGATTGGATGAGATACCGCCAAATTTTTGTGAAAAATGGATTTGCAGGTTATAATTGATAGAAATTCTGGAAATCGTTCATAAACGCGAAGTACTGACCGTGGTAACTCGATGCCTGCTGGATGCTCGGAGACCTTCGACTTTGGCAGCGCGGCTTCAATTTAACGGAGTTCAGTACGCGACTTTTGTGCTTTTCCTCTGAGTTCGAGATTCACGACGAATATTTTTTTTCTGCTAAATTAATTTAAAAAAAAAAAAGTATTCTATTTTATCTAAAAATATATATATATATATTTTTTTTTTGAATTTTTTAAAATTTAAAAATACGTTTAAAACTTAAAATTATCCACAATTAATACTTTATTTCAACAATTTTTTACTTTAAAAAATGTTAAAAAAATGAGTTGCATTTCAAAAATATTTTTGAGCGTTAAGAAATTAAAAAAAAAAAAAAAAAAAAAAAATCGGGATGAAATCATTAGTACCACGTTCAAAAATTTAGAAGTTATTTTTTTTATTTGAAAATAATTTATGAGATTTGTATCGGTAATAACTTAATTTATTTATTTATTTATTGAGGTTAAGGGTGCTTATGGCCTAAATCTATAATCTCAAAAGAAAACAATCTCCTCCCTCGATCTTCTGAGATTAGTTAAGACAGATTATCGACTATAAAAAAGATCTAGATCGACGAGCCGAGGCTGAGGAAAGCCCCTTTGGCCTAGATCCATAGTCTCGAAAAAGAGAACTCCGACTAAGCTAAGATAAATTATCGACTATAAAAAAAATTTAGACCTACGAGCCGAGATTGTTATCTTCAAATTTGAATTAGATTGACACGATATATGAGCCAAAATATATGCGTCAATGTGCATAATACTATAACCAAGCGAGATTTGACTTTATAAACCATGGACACCAGATGACTCGATAAATTTAATAAATTCAAATGAGAAAATATTTATTTATAAAACAATTGTTCAGATATAATATTTAGAGAATATATTAGTTATAAAATACATATTAGATATTATATCTTAATATTTTTATAATATATTTTATTTTATTCGTATCGGTATTCCGGTTATGAATATGAACGAGTGGAGGGTTATTATTGGGAATTAAAACTTATATTTAGATTAAAATATAAAAATGATTTAACCGAACTTGGGTGCGGTCGGGGCTAGGATTGGCTTTGAATATACCTCCGAATAGAGTTTGTTCCAGGATTTCAAATGATCATATAAATTAAATGCCTCTCCACATCGCTCGCCCATTAATTTGTGTTTCGAAATCAACAAGAACACGACTTTCAATTGCTTTGAGAATTTCTCACAAGTCTTTCATTTCAAAATCAGAGATCTCGTCCGTGAAGCTAGAAGATTTCTATGTCGATCTCTTGCATCGGTGTGTTCAAACCTCCGATTCCCGCCATGGATCGGCAATTCATGCGAAGTTTCTCAAAGGATTTCTTCCATGTTCTCTTTTCTTCCACAACCATGTACTTAATTTCTATGTCAAATGTGGAAGTCTCTCATGTGGTCTGCAACTGTTCGACGAAATGCCTGAGAGAAATGTTGTGTCCTGGTCTGCAGTCATTGCTGGGTTCGTCCAACACGGCCGACCCAATGAAGCCCTCTCTCTGTTTAGCCGCATGCATTGTGATGGCACAATAATTCCCAACGAATTCACCCTTGTAAGTGCTCTTCATGCTTGTTCTTTAACTCAGAGGCTGATATGTTCGTACCAAATTTACGCATTAGTTCTTCGCTTAGGATATGGGTCGAATATTTTCCTCATGAATGCGTTCTTAACTGCTTTAATTAGGCATGAGAAATTGCTGGACGCTTTAGAAGTTTTTGAGAGTTCTTCATCCAAGGATATTGTATCATGGAATGCTATGATGGCTGGTTATTTGCAATTATCATATCTAGAACTGCCTAAGTTTTGGCGCCGGATGAATCTCGAGAACATTAAGCCTGATAATTTTACATTTGCTAGTATCTTAACTGGGTTGGCTGCTCTCTCTGAGTTTAAACTGGGTTTGCAAGTTCATGGACAGCTTGTGAAAAGTGGATATGGGAATGACATTTGTGTAGGGAATTCCTTGTGTGATATGTACATTAAGAATCAGAAATTGTTAGATGGTTTTAAAGCTTTTGATGAAATGCCTTCAAGTGATGTGTGTTCTTGGACTCAGATGGCTGCAGGGTGCCTCCATTGTGGTGAACCAATGAAGGCACTCGAGGTCATTTACGATATGAAAAACGTCGGTGTGAGGCTAAATAAGTTCACCCTTGCAACTGCCTTGAATGCTTCTGCTAATTTAGCATCCATAGAAGAAGGGAAGAAATTCCATGGATTGAGAATTAAACTTGGAGCTGATATTGATGTTTGTGTTGATAATGCTCTACTTGATATGTATGCAAAATGTGGATGTATGAGCAGTGCGAATGTTGTCTTTCGTTCAATGGATGAACAATCTGTTGTCTCATGGACTACCATGATTATGGGATTTGCACACAATGGCCAAGCAAAAGAAGCCCTTCAAATCTTTGATGAAATGAGAAAAGAAGGAACTGAGCCTAATCACATCACTTTTGTTTGTGTCCTCTATGCTTGTAGCCAAGGAGGTTTCATTGATGAAGCATGGAAATACTTCTCTTCCATGAGTGCTGACCATGGGATTTCACCCTCTGAAGATCACTATGTATGTATGGTGAATCTCTTAGGCCGAGCTGGGTGTATAAAAGAAGCCGAGGATTTGATCGGACGAATGCCGTTTAAACCGGGTCCTTTGGTCTGGCAAACATTGCTTGGTGCATGCTTAGTTCATGGCGACGTAGAGACAGGAAAACGAGCAGCCGAGCACGCGTTGAATTTGGATCAAAACGATCCATCGACTTATGTTTTGTTATCGAACATGTTTGCTGGTCGGAGTAACTGGGACGGTGTGGGAAGTTTGAGAGAGCTAATGGAAACTAGAGATGTAAAGAAAGTACCTGGATTCAGTTGGATGTAAACATGAGAATGGTTAGTTCTTCTCCTTTTAAAGATTTTTCACTGAATAAGTTGTTGAAAGATTCTTCAAGGAAATTCATGTTGGTGGGTGACTTGTTTTCCTATGATAGCTTTTGGGAGAGGTTATTTGAATCATGGTGGCCTAAGTTTGTTATCGTTTTTATTATCATCGACCGTATTCAATTCTTAAGAGCTCTCTACTTAGAGTTTGATTCGTATATCAATCTGTTCTTTGAGAAGTAGACATTGGTTGATATCTTAAGAAAAAAAATGAAGTTTATTGAACCTAAATATATTAGGGAGCTCGTAGATAATTTGAACAGCCCAAGCCACTGCTAGCAGATATTGTCTGCTTTGGTTCGCTACGTATCGCTGTCAGCCTCACAGTTTTAAAATGCGTCTATTAAGGAGAGGTTTCTACATCCTTGTAAAAAATGTTTCGATTTCCTTTCCAACTGATGTGAGATCTCACAATTCACTCCCTTCGGGCCCAGTGTGCTCACTGACACTCGTTCCCTTCTTCAACCGATGTGGAATCTCACATAATCCATCTTAGAGCTCGGAGTATAATTTTGTGACGAATCTTTTAATAGTTTGTGAGATAAACATAAAATTAATTACAATATTCGAAAATTAGGTTCTTTCAACTGTACCGTGATCTTCTAAATGTCTAATCTCTAACATTTCATTCAAAGAAAGTAAAAAGAACAAAAAAAAAAAAAAAAAAACTTCGCTTTAATACAAAGTTTATTTGTTATTATTAGTGAGAAGATTTATTAAAAGAGATTATCAATGTCTAATAAATAACCATGAAAATATCAACTCATACGTGTCACATAATTAGATAAAAAATAAAAAATAAAAAATAGAAGCATTTAAATATATATATAAAAAAATTAAAAGTGTATAAAAAGATACCAAAAAAAAAAAAAAAGTGTTGTTTTTTTAAAATATCTTAATAAATGAATACAAAAAATTTAAAAATTAGACTAATTTAAAAACTCCTTTGAAAGTTAATAAGAGAAATAAATTTATTAAAAAAAAATTTACTTGTGTGTGTTGCAAAAAGTATTTTTAATGAATTATTATTATTATTATTTACCTGTGTTTGTTGCAAAATTAAAAATATTTTATTAGGCTAAAGTTAAAAAAAAAAAAAAAAAGTTAATTTGTATACAATTTTATTTATTGAAATTAGTGAATTTATATTTTTTTTGGGGTTAAAATTAAGGTGTGATTTAGCAAAAATAAAATAATAATAATAATAATAATAATAATAAATAAACAAATAAATAAAATTACAAGTTTGAAGTTAAAAAAAAAAAAAAAAGAAGGATATATATATATATTATAATTAATTAATAATAAATTTAAATTTACAGAAAAACCAAGCTGATTTTTCATCGGCAAGAAGAGAAGGAAATTGTAAAAAAAGGGAATAGAATCTGCTAATCTCTTCCTCTGGTCTTCCTCGCTTCCTTCTCCGCATCACTCGCGCTCCATTTTCATAATACCTTTCTCCATCTCTCCTTCTTCTTCTAGCTTCACAACCTGAGGAAAAAGAATCTACAAATCTTCAGATTTCAGTTTTTATCGGAATGTCTTCGTCCGGTGGTAACTCTGGCGACGGAGCTGGCGGTGGCGCCGCCTCGCAGGGCCATCAGCTCTATTTCTGCTATACGTGCAATCGTACGGTAACAATTGCTCACTCATCCTCCTCCGATCTTTTGTGCCCCAACTGCAACGATAGCTTCGTTGAAGAAATGGAAACTCCAAACCCTAACCCTAGCCCTGTTCCCAATCCTTTCGTTTCCTTCACATCCGAGGCATTTCCTCCGTTCAGTACCGGGGGTGGTGGAAATGGCGGTTTCCCGATCATATTCTCCACGTCATCGTCTTCCGGTGGCATTGGTGCTGGCGGTTCTATGATGAATGATCTCTCGGCGCTGTTGGGAGGCGGTTCTTTTCGATCGTCGTCCTTGCAAGACTCTGACGGTTTTAATCCCTTGCTCTTCCTCCAGAACTATCTTCAAAGCGCTAATGTTCAATTAGTAATCCAAAACGCCTCGGGAGAGGCGTTTCATCCCTCATCCAATTTCAATCTTGGCGACTACTTCTTCGGCCCCGGCCTTGAGCAGCTGATTCAACAGCTTGCTGAAAACGATCCGAACCGTTATGGAACCCCTCCTGCCTCGAAGTCGGCGATTGAGGCACTTCCAAATATCAAAATTACGGAGGAATTGCTGGCGTCGGATTCTTCACAGTGTGCTGTGTGTAAGGACACATTTGAGCTCAACGAAGAGGCGAAACAGATGCCTTGTAAACACATATATCATGCAGATTGTATCGTTCCTTGGCTGGAATTGCATAATTCTTGTCCAGTGTGTCGATATGAATTGCCCACAGATGATCCTGATTACGAGCAAAGGACTCGTGGGACTTCAGCTCCTAATCGAAGTCAACTCTTCGGCGATTCGTCTACCGGTGGGGAAAATTTTGGTGGAAACGATCCTAATTCTGGCGAGAATTCACAGACGCAACAAATGGCTGATCGGAGGGTGAGAAGGATTGCTTTTCCTTGGCCATTCAGAGGTTTTGGTCCAGCTGCTGAAACTAGCGACAGCGGAGGTGGGAACAACAGCGGAAATAGCGACGAGCCTAGCTCCAGAAATAGGGGAAGCCAGAACTCTTCAGAGCCTATGGAGGAAGATCTTGATTGAGGATTACTGGTATTGCATCTCAAATTATGTCCTTCCCTTTTGAAATGTTATCATATCTTGTTTGTACAAACGTTTGAACTTTACAAAAATAATATTTGTAATTGAATTTCTGTTCTTTGGATGAAGGGGGAAAATATATAAACAGTTACCGTTGTTCATATCTTGAGTGAGATAGATGGCATGACACTTAGGCTTCTATACAAATCACCAGTTATTCCATTTCATAACCTTCATTATGTTTTCTGTTCTGAAACACTCCTTTAGCCAACTCTTTTATATATCTGATTGTCTATACATGAAGGGAAGTAATTCTACTTGACTGCAATTTTATCTGAACGATTTTCATACCGAAACCAATCTTACTTCTTACCTTTAGAATTGCTATCAGGTTTCTTTTTTTTTTTTTTTTAATCTTTTTTTTGGGTCCGAATTATTACCTTTTGTGTTCATAAATACTAAAAGTCTCAAACGTGTGTGTCACTTGATTTTAACATAGTGACATAATGAGAAGGATATTATTCTTGTTGGTTTTAGTTTTAATTGATTTGAACTATTGCGGTCCATACAGTGTCAAAAATTTTGAGGCCATGGATTCCATCTTAGGTTCGTACTTCTAAGTGCATGTCACTTTGCTAGGATCCTTTTCTACAAATAAAATTCGAAGTATAAGTAACCTTATAAAGGGTTCTCAGGACTTGGATGGTAATTGATCCTCAAGCGAAAGATACTTGGTATAAGTATTATACTTGCATGGTGGTATTTGGACTTAATTATGTCAAGAACTGGTAATTGAAATGTAGTGTGGTTACCCTCATGATAATGTTTCACTCTTTAAGATATATGCTTAATGGGAACATCATTGAATTACACAGCCTGCTTTTCTGAATAAGAAGTTTGTGATTTATGCTAATCGTGAACCATTCGTCTGCTGACTTGATAGTGTTTCTAGATTGCTAGCTACATCTTATTTATTAATTATTAGAATTTGGAATGAAATTTTAAAGAAGTTTTTTTCATTATATTTCTCCATGTTATTTTCCCATTTCCCATACTTGGTTAACAGTGAATCATCAAAATCATGTATGTTCCATTTTCTAGATCCTGGTTCCACAATAAACTGAGTTCATTGTCGGTTATTATCAGACTAGCATCTGATTTAATGCTTACTTTTGTTCTGTTACTATTGAAAGTTTTTAATATGGGTAATGCAAAACTTCTAATAAATGCTCACGTAACATCTTTTGGTTACTTTTTCTTTTTGGTCTCAACTAGTTCTTACCTTCTGTTTCACATTGCGTGGCATCTGTTCAGTTAACCACACCATCATAAATTGTCATTATGTACTTGGAAAAGTTCCTGGATTCTTTTGTAACCAAGTGTTAGTCCCGACTTCTACCCCGAACTCTCTGAACATTTACTTGGGATGGATTGACATTGTATGTGCAATCACGGTGTTCCTACTTGGTCTTACCAAATTATTTCCCTCCCTTGAAATCTTGCTTTGTTCTTGTAGCTTTTAAGGAGCCTTTCTTCTCCCAAATCACTGGTTGTGATGCTTTCTTTTTGTCCTATGTCATCTATATAGAGCTTAAGGATCTTAACCAATTTTCTGGCTTTAGGACATTGAATGGTACTACAAAATGAGTCATCCACAAATCATCATGTCCAAGCCCTGGTAATAATATTGTCTGTGATAAGATTTGAAGAACAAAATCCGATAAAAATATGTGCAGGACTTTGAGTGAATTTGGAGCTTTATTAGATTTCGATCTATGGGTATTTGTATCTCAATCCTCTCACAAATGATGACATTGGAAATTACTTATTGTCTATTTTGGAATAAACTTATTTTGAATTTCTCTCATTATCCTAATGCTTTTGGCAAATAATTTATTATGTTTTAGCAATTTGGAACTCATTTTACTCCAGCTTGCATTTTGCTCTGCCTGAAAACTTCATTGAACTTGTATGCTTAGGTTTTCTGTATGTGAAATAACTATGGAAAATAGCAACCAACCATGTTTCTTCTGAACTCATTTAGGCTGGAGTTCAGATACTCAATAAGTCTTACTCGTATATTTTCTTTATAAAAAAATCCAGTATCTCCGTTTCTCCGTAAGATCTCTAAAGGCGTCTAGGTGTGTGTCCAACAAGTCGAACCACCATGGGTACAAAAGCACCTCTTGGTGCTGTGAACTTTTGAACTTTTTTAGGATTTCACAGTTTTAGTACGAAACCTGTTATATTTACGCACATTCTTAGCTGTTATCGGGGCAGTCTTATCTGTAGTACTGATAATAATGCTTCTCTTGTTCTTTCATATAATTTGAAACATGATTGCTTCACTTCTCTTCTATATATTACTGTACTGAAATTTTGGTTGGAGCATGTTCTTTAATCTTTGAACTGTTTGTCAGTGAATGAACGTGTTTAATCTGATTTTCTGAACAGAATGGTCCCCCTACCCCAGCTTCTCTATTCCTTGGTATGATTTTGATATCGCTGGCATGAGGAACCTCAATGGTTCAGAAGCCCTTGGTTTCGGTTTCAGTCGACAAGTTGATAACCTCCTTGAGAAATTTTTGCATGAGCACTTTTTACACAACTCATAACTGCCAAATATTAGAAGGTTAAATGGTAGTTTTTGGTCTTGAAATTACACTTATTTAGATTGAGAGATTCTAGATTTCAATGAAAAATGTAAATTGTTTATCTATCTGATGCAGCGATTTCTTAAGTTCTGTACAATTAAATGTCTCCCTTTTATTCTTTGGCAGGTCTGCAAGTGATTTGAATCTGGAAACCATTAATGAATATAGAAAACATCCTTATATGTTAATTATTAGAGTTTGTCCATTTATGAAATTCGCCTACAATAATCCATAGGTAAAGGGTTCGAGCTCCGAATTCTTTGTAGATTAAGGAAGTTATGTGCATTATTTTGTTTGCAAAGGTCTGTAAATCTTTTGCGTCTCTGAATTGAAATGCTGTATGCTTCCCATGTGAATTTGCTGCACTTACTCTTGGTTTAGTCCCAATAAAAAATGAATGCTATTCAATGGTTTATCAATCAACAGATCACTTACTCCCCCCTTGGCAATGTACTGCATAGATAAACTGCTCGGTTAGCCCCTCGACGTCCATCGAGCTGAGGAATCAATGTGGTTTTCAGAATCGGGCTTGCTGGACGGGAAACTATCGGTAAGAAAAAAGTATTTTGGTTCAGAAAATTTCAGCTATATTGAGTTCAGTACACTCTGGTTTTGTCACATTTGATATTAGCCACACACACTTCTTTGTTGTGCATAGTTTTGATTATTGCCCCTTGTCCCGTAACAGTGACATCTCAGCCAACACAATATATGGTCGATTTCTCTTTGTTGTCAACGACAAAATTGTTTAGGCCACATCACCTTCATCACTGAACTTGCACATCTTAAACACCTTGCATTATCTACCGTGAGTCCAAGTACTAACTGTCTCATTCGCATTCGGAAACTAGTACAGTATAGCTTATGGTTTTATACCGATGTATGTAACCGCTCAAGCCTACTGCTAGCAGATATTGTCCTCTTTGAACTTTTCCTTCCGAACTTTCTCTCAAAGTTTTTAACATACGGCCACTAGAGAAAAGTTTTCATCCCTTACAAAGAATCCTTCGTTCCCCTCTTCAACTGATGTGAGATCTTACTATCTAGGTGGTAGTAGCACATTCATTAGTTTCGGGTTTTTCTCATCAGATATGTTTGCACTCGATCTTCTAAGTTTAGGGGACTAGAATTAGGCTCTTAGACGACTAGATTTGGGCCCTAAGGTTCACGTTATGCTTTGTTGAGATTTTTTCTTTCGAAATCTCGTCAAATTAGCCTTTTTTGTGTGTGGAATTTTTAGGAAATTAAACGAATACTTTCGGTTATTTATTAGACTAGGGCCCATATGATAGATAGCACATGATTATTATTATTATTATTATAGGGTCACATAAGAAAAGGAAATTATTGGCAATGGACTATAGTAAGCTAATCTTTTCCTTGTCCTGATTCAAGAAATAGAGTCGTTTTAAAGCGTTAGTTGAAGTTCACAAGGCTACTTTTATAAACGAAGGTTATTTTTGTAATATTAAGTGTAATTTTGTTATTTTCATGAGATTAAAATAAAACTAAGTAAATTATACTTTTATTTAGATTTATATAAGCTCTATGTTCGAATCTTTATAAAATAACATTTATCGAATTTCTTTAATTAAGCCATACACTAATCTTTTAATCCAGGTGTAAAGTTGAATTATTTCTCATATATTCTTTAAATACCCACAAAAAAAAAAAAAGAAAAAAAAAAAAAGAAAAGAACAAAATTATTTTTTATTCCAATAAAATAGGAGAGGATTTAGCAGCAAAGGGAGATTTCTCCCACACCGACCACTTTAATTTGGACAAATAGACTCATCTTTTATTACAATTCATATTATTTAAAAATTGTTCACAAAAAATTTAATTTACTTTTTTAATTCGTAAAATTTTTGAATCTCTAATTTTTTTAATTGAGAATCACGTGCTTAATTTTGAATTTTCAAATAAAAAAGGATAAGATAATTCAAATAAAAAAGGGATAAGAATAAAGGGTCAATTTTAGGGAAAAAAAATATAAACGAGAAAATAATTATAGAAAAAATAGTTAATTTTGTTAGATGAACACGACTCTCCACAATGGTATGATATTGTCTACTTTGAGCATAATCTTTTGTCCACTTTGAGCATAAGCTCTCATCATAATTTCTCGTTTGTCCACTTTGAGTATAACCTCTCATCATAATATCTCATGACTTTGCTTTGGACTCCTTATAATCTCTCGTGACTTTGCCCTGGACTGCCCTGGTCCACTTTGAGTATAAGCTCTTGATTTGGGCTTCCAAAAAATGGCTTTGCTTTGGGCTTCTCATAATCTCTCGTAGCTTTACCCTGTCCACTTTGAGTATAGGCTTGGGCTTCTCAAAAAGGCCTCAATCTAATGGAGAGAGTATTCTTTCTTTATAACTCCTTGATCATTCCTTTATAACTCCTTGATCATTCCTTCCTAAATTAGCCGACTTCCCAAAAAGGCCTCAAACCAAGAGTATTCTTTCTTTGTATTCCCTTGATCATTCCCTAAATTAGGGACGTGGGACTTTCGTTCATTGGTAAAATAAATTGCTACGATTTTTTTTTTTTGGTAAAATAAATATTTAAGTTAATAACGTCAAAGAGAATCAAAGTAAAGTTTGCTTCACTGGATTGACCGAGTTGAGGGGTCGGCGCGTATTATGATTTTAAGAATGAAGAACAGTATTAGGTACTTCAAATTTACAGATTTTGGATGGCAAATCCAATCATTCTCTCCCACTTCCCATTGCTTTTAATTGATCTTTTAATTTTCTTCATCGGAGCAAACGGCGCCTTTTGAGTGGTAGGTGTTGGTAGCTGAAGATTTCCTCCGATCGTAAGATCAGATCCTTCCTCCCAAATTCGATTGAAGACGAATTCGAAGAAGAAGTTGGTGTAGATGTCCCCGTCAAATAGTTCGTCAAGTGGAGTTAGTGGACATGGCGGACCGAATTACATAGAACATCAAATTTCCAAAATGGATACTCTCGCCGGCATCGCCATTAAGTATGGAGTCGAGGTACCTTTCATTTTCCTTTTCCTTCTTCAATTTTTGCCTATTCTTCTGTCGGTTTAGCTTTACGTTCTCTTTTGTTGTGTTTTTTCCTCGAGTTTTGGCGATTCTTTCTCTTGTCATACCGTATCAATTAACGGTTGACTTGATTCGATTTTCGAGGTCTGGTAAATCGTTGCTCTAAGTTCGTTTTTATCGCTGAAAGTATTTCGAAATCCTTGAATTTAGGTTCTGATTTAACGGTGATTTCAGCACGTCTTGTTGCAGAAGTGTTCATCAATGATCGAAAACTATTCCGATTTAGGCATATGTATATTGTGAAAACAATAGTTCAGTTGCGAGGATTCAATTGAATCAGCGTGTTTAACTTCGTTTGGAAACACAGTAAGGCTAATGTTAGGGCAAAACATTCCCGAGTTTCTGTATTTCCAATTCCATGAGCATTGTTTCTCTACTCGACGTAATTTAACAATGATCTGATGCTCCAAATAGATTTCTTTAGCTCTGAACTTTGTCGGTTCAGAGGTGACTTCGATCGGTTGCATTTGGCTCTTTCAGTTGATCAAGCCAAACAATAGAAAGTTCGTATTAGATTTCATTTGCTCAAATTCTTGTTAATTAAGATACCAGGGTGTCAGGATGAATAAATAGATTCGTTTTTCTTTTTCAAATTCCATCTTGCTTGCTGAATTTGCCATCATATTCTTTGAAATTGGTAATGTGTCTTTACTCTTTAGTATATAAACTTCTAGTGATGTTATTAGCAAGCTTATGCTTACTGAGAAGTTTGTGTGACCAATCAATATCCATAGTGTTGATCTTAGGCTCATCAATCTATCTGGGATCTTAGGTTATTAGCAACCTCATCAATCCATAGTGTATATTATTTGTAGCTTATTCAATTGTTATGATAGTAAAGCTGAAAATGGTCATATACCGTGAACGACTATTTACAAAAAGAAAAAAAAAAATTGGTAGAGGTATATATGGTAGATAGTTATATATAGTAGGTGGTTATATGTGATAAACCTATGTGTGTGTGTGTATATATATATATATATATATATAGTAAACTGAGACCGTGCTTTCAAAACTTATTTCTGCATTCTTTGTCTTCTTCCTACTAAATTCTACTACCGTACATTCTTGAAGTCATCAATATAAACCTTTAATCAATATTTTTCTCTTGTATTTTCTCTCTTCTGTTCTTTGTGTTCATCTAGATTGAGTGTGTACGTTGTTGTGCGATCCTAACCGTTTTTTCCATCCTGATGCTCGTAATTTCATTTCTCACTAGGTGGCTGACATCAGGAGGTTGAATGGCTTGGCAGCAGATCTTCAAATGTTTGCTTTGAAGAAATTGAGGATTCCTCTACCAGGAAGACATCCACCATCACCCAGCTTGTCTGATGCTTCTACTGTTACAGGGTATTCCTTGCTGTGAATTTCTAGATGAGTTTATATCTTTCTATTATTAAGCTTTCTGTTTGCTTATATTTTCTGATCATACACACGTGTGGAAACGTGTCTTAGTCGAATCGGTTAGCGGGTCTTAAAGTAAATTTAGCATATGCACATTGAGGCTGTGGTTAGGGGTGGGAAATGGGAATCTTAAGAATCTTATTGTAACATACTTTAGAAAACCAAGGAATTGCACATGTGGTTAGCTAGTTTCAAGTTGTAGACGTGTTTTATAGGATTATGGCGCTGTCTGAGTCACGCTAACAACTTACGTCGCAGTGAATACGTTTATTATTTTTAAATTTGAATATCGTGAAGGCGAATGTGGTTATAAATTATAACATTTGCACGAAATACCTTACATGCCTAGAGAACATAATATCGGTTTGAAGTATGCATTTCACCGTTTTCTTATTCTAATGATTGAAATTTGCATCATAAACATCTTATGCAGCATGTTATCTTGAGAATTGGTATAATTTCCAATTTCTTGGAGTTTCCAGCTGACTTCCTTCCTTGATTTTGTTTGAAAAGTATTGTCCCGAAGTAGTAATATAGTTGAATATATGTCGAAAATTTTATAATTGGTCAACTTTGTACAGATATTATAATTTTAACGATTTGATTCAGATGGTATAATCTGTTCTCCTTGGACTGTTGATTGGACATTATCCAGAAAATTTACTGTTCAAGTTTGTCTAAATATAGATTTTGCTAAATGTATTGCAGAAGTGGATCTGTAAATGAAGAACCTCTACATCTAGGCCAACCAACTGATATGCTAAACTCTTTGCAATCTTCGAAATTGAAATCACCGAACCCGAAAGCCTCCACTGCCATGAGCACATTACAAAAATATTATGGTCTAGTGTCACGAACAGTCGAGAATGCACCCGAAGGAATGGAGATGGCATTATACAAAACTGAGAATTCAAATTTCATTGATGATGGGTTGTTTCCCAAAACCTCTGAGCTTTCTACACCACCATCAAACATTCACTCGAAGACCAGGAAATACGCCGGTAGTTTCTGGCCTGAGAACGACTCAATAACCGAACATCTATTATGTACAGAACCTGGAGATGGAGAGAGTGAAAAATCTGATGAAAAGCTGGTTCGCAGGCGTCAAAAGGCTGAAAATGGCGTTGGCACCCCAGAAAGATCGTCGAAGGGCGAAAGTAGTGGCGGAAGCTTCTTTTCTGGTTCAAATGGGAAGAGTTTAGCCATGAGGCTAAAATCAGTTAGCAGATCAATGTTGCTACCGGATTCGGATCCCGTTCGGATAAACTCGATTCCAGTAGGATTAGGAGATGCTATAATTACTGATGGAATTTCTGAAGTTCATAAATCATTAAGTACATCAAATCTGAGAGACCAAGATAGCAGCAGCAGCAGCAGTTCAGCATCTGTGTGGGCAACAACAAGGTGGAGTTTAAAGCCGGACTTGCAAGCTCTCTCAAGTGCTTCAATCACAAAGCCACTCTTCGATGGTTTGCCAAATCCAATCACAGGGCGCAGGAACAAAGCAGCTCTTGATTAACCAAGGTCATAAAAACTCTGTTCATATTCGCATTCATCGAACTGCTTCATTCTTTTGGTGTTGGCCCGAAAATTCTTTTGCAAGTGTTATTACAGGAATGTATAGGTAGGGATGCGAAATAAGAGAAAGATGGATTGTTCGAGGAAGTTAACACTGGTAAATACTACACCAACATATATATATCTATATATATATTCTTTTTGTTGAAGATTGAGTCGTGTGGGGTAAGGGGCAATGCTTTCTGTGAGGAGCGTATTTTCAACCCGACGCTATATCTTAAGATACGTACTTTATTTGTACTTAAAAGATATTTGTTGTCATCAACTATTATATTTCCACGAAAAAATTGCTAAGACTCATTATTGAAGTTAGATTGTTTGTTGTCGTTAACTATTGAGTTTCCATGAAAATATAGCTAGAACTTACTACGATGGTATAGAATATATTTGTTGTTATTAACTATTAAATTTCCATGAATATATATATATATATATCTTTTGTCAACTTCTCTCTCCCGTTATATACTGTGAGCCGTTGTTATTTCTCTTTTGCTTGCTTATATAACGTCTCTTTTAAAAATTTCTCTCTGTCTTCATTTTCTAAAACCATCTCTTAAAATCGAGGTCGCTTGGCCGTAGATGTCTTCATTTTCTAAAACCTTCTCTTAAAATCGAGGTCGCTTGGCCGTAGGCGACGCAAGAACTAATTGGCTTAGCTCACTTGTTGTTGGAAAGTGAATACCGCACAATCGCAAGTCCGCTGCCATCAAAAGTGTGATTGTGACAAGTGGTAGTCTTTATTATTAAGTTTAGGGTTTAGGGTTCGTGAAAGTATAGCTAGAATTCTGTTCGAGAGTATAATCGTTATTGAAGTACAAGTTAATAAACTAAGACTCATTATTGAACTACTAGATTATTTGTGTCACCAACTATAAAATTTTCACGAAAATATAGCTAAAACTCATAATTATTTGGTGTTATTAATTTCATTAAAATATAACTAGAACGGGTATATCTTGAACGCTTATAAAATCTGGTTCATCCAAAAAAAAAAAAAATATATATATATATATATATCTTAATTAGTTAAATTATTCGTAAGTACACTACTCAACCTCGTGGTTGACTTCTGGTTGACTTCTAAAAGTATTAAGAAACCAAGAATTGGACTTGGTAGCATCAGCATGGCTATATGTTCGTGAATCTAACCATGTTTCAATCAAAGGAAGGAATCAATCAATCATGCATCTCTGAAAAGATCTCAAAACATTGACGCATTGAATAATAAGGCTCAAGTTATAAGCAAAATTCCAGTTTAGTTTGTTTTCCCTAGCATATAACACTATTTCAAGAGTTGCACTCAGAGTTCGTTCTACTTCTCGCTATAGTAGTAGCTGTTCTAAATAGAGGAAGGGGAAAGGAACGAACAATCACCACCTGTTATTTGGTGGTTTAACTCTATAAATACGAACTATCCAATTAGATGTGGTGAACGCCTCTTCCAAGTGCTCCAGTTTGATGTCCTTGTTACCAATTTCAACTCCTCTGGCACGATCATACCTGCCATCCATCATATCATAGACAACCCAAGTCAGGCAAGCCATTAACGAACGACACTAGTTACATTACATCGAAAAGAACCGATGGATACGTGTTTCATGACATGAACGAGTTACTATGGTCCTAAGTCAACCTCTCTTACCGGTTCTAGTCCTACAGGTTTCCACTAAAGTGTCTTAAGTAGCCCTCGAAGAGTCCGTTTATTCTCTCTTCGTTTTCAAAGATATACCGACCGTAGGTATCTTAGATACGAAATGCACGAAATGCAGTAGTTATTGTTAACCATATACATCTTTGGGGTGTATATGGATATTCATTCCTATCATCAGCAAGAACAAGCTTTTGATATGGACGTAGATGATATATTTAGCCTATATGTTCAGTCCTATCTGACTATGTCAATAACACGTGTTGCTTTCATCGAGAAAATATCGAGCTCATAAATTTTCTTTACGCTTAATGTCGATAGATTTTGAACTTACCCAGGAGGCTTGCCATATTCTGTTACTAGCTCGCCAAACCGATAATATGAAAGCTTGTACCTGGTGACCAAGTAACGTGTAAGTGTAACATAGAACATTAAATCCACATTACCTCGTATAAGAAGATATAAAATATAGCAATACAAATGCACGTAAATTGGAATAGTGTAACATAGAACATTAAATCCACATTACCTCGTATAAGAAGATATAAAATATAGCAATACAAATGCACGTAAATCGTATTCCAACGCTAAGGAACTTACATAAGACAATTCAACATCTTGGGAGCTGCCCCTTTGTCGACTCGATATTCTCCATTTACCAGATAATCGGGTTCTTTGATTACAGGGAAAACGCCACCTCCAATTCTCACCATCCACAAAAATCTAGCATGACGTGACGCACAATTTTCGTCAAATAAGATAAATAATATAACACATGATGCAATCTGAAAATATGTATTGAATAGGCAAGATAGTCATAGGGAGGGTTGATAGTGGAGTAGTGCATATGTGAATCATTTACTTTATTCAAAGAAACAAACTCTTACTTGTTAATATCATCAGATGAATAGCCAGTCACACCACCAAAGACAACTAGCACATAGTCCACATCGAGTGATCTCATTATTTCGTAAGCTTCATCTTCATACGAAGACATTGCACGTCCAACAGTAGCGATGTGTGTGTTATTCCAGGTATTGTTGTCGACAATGACAGTTCTGTTTCCCATTGCTGTGATTTGGTACCCATAATCCCACCATGACATCACCTTAGCATCTTGAGGAGTATTCTGTCTGAGCCAAAAGTATGCCTCACGGTAGTCATCGAAGATAACCCTGTTACCATGGGCGCCCCGTGCAGACAAGACAATTGATGGAGATGAATAAGCTTCTGAGGTGACCCATGTACAATGGGTTGCATACCTTGAAAGCAAGTAAAAAGCACCAAAGAGCAGCGCAATAGCACCATTCCTTTGGAAAGGCTGGGATTGATCAAGAGATGCCTGTTGGTTGCATGGGAGGGGGAGAGAAGAATTAATCCAGCTCAAGAAAAAATATGATCCCTTTTCAAGTATATATAGAAACAATCATATAATTTTAAGTGCATAAACAACCAGAATGAAGAGAGTTCATCTTTTGACATATTAGTGCAACTCGAAATGATTCATGAAGACAAATGAAGATTAGACGGGATTATAAAAAATGTACAAACGACGATGTTGAGCCGACATAAAAGGCAGATAAACAGAGCTAGACTTACCTTAGAGGAACTCTTCACATTGCTGGCTCCTTTACTAGAACTAATCTGAGCAACCTTCGGTTTCGCCCTCGCTAACTGGGTCAAGTTCTTTATTGTAGCAGAGACAGCTATAGCACTGATAAGACATACTGCAGGCGTAGCAACAAGAATTAACCTGACCATAACTCCAGCAAAGTACATGCTAGTGAGACCATACATGACGATGAAAATTGTTGCATCGGACAAGCGCTTGAAGCAAAAATAGAGACCAGCTGGGAAAAGGAAAAGCAAAATGTGGAAGTCAAACATGAAAGATGACCAAGCTGTGGGTTGATGCTCGGAAACAGATGCTATTATAGGTATGTGATCTTTTGCATATGTTGGATCCAAAAGAGAATAGAACCGGCCAGCCCATGGGGATATATACCCCGACGCAGTGCCAACTCCCAAAGCAATGGTACCCACCGCGACTGCACTGGTCACGGTGATCTTCAAGAAGGATTGAAACAATTTAGTATCGCTCAGCATGTACTTCACCCAGTCCAAGAAGTAAAAGACCTGTAATAGAGGCCGATTAGTTCAATGAATAAAATGGAATACATAAAGCTTTTTCTCTTCACTTCCCAGTTCCCACCACACCATGGTAGCTACAGACCATTATTTCATGTGTGCAAAAAACGTACAGTGTACAACGTAGGAATAAAGACAAACAAAACTAAAGCAATCCTTGTTGCTAGTATATATTGTCCTCTTTGGGTTTCCCTTTCGAGATTCCACTCAAGGTTTTTAAAATGTCTATTATGGAGAGGTATTTACACCCTTATAAGGAATGCTTCGTTCCCCTTAAACCGATGTGGGATCTCAAAATCCACCACTAGGGGGCCAGTGTCTTCGCCGGCACACCGCCTAGTGTCTGGCTCTGACACCATTTGCAGATTTTACGTGCCCCCAATGCCATAATTCAAGACAGCTCAAGGATTTTTACGTATAAAGCTCTCCACCCAAGAACATTATTACCAAGTGGAAAGCCCCCAATCAATGGGGACACTCCTTGAGTAAAAAACATAAATACTTTACATTGAAACGTTTCTTTTCCTACCCTTGGAATCAATGTAATGACATGAGTAGTAAAATTTTGCCTTCTCCCAAGATTATGCCAAACATATGACGAACAGATGCTGTATCCAACAGGGAATAACAAAATCAACAAAAGAGATGATATAGAATTACAACCTGAATCAAAAAGAAGACGCCCATCGCAGCCATATGCTCCCCAGACTGAACATGCTGAAAACCAACAAAACGAATCTGCATGGCAAGCAACATTCCCAAGATGTACATGCAATTATACGCCACATATAATCGCATTGAGTATCTGCCCGTTATCAGAAGAACCAGCACATAAAGTGGAATCAAGTTAATTATAAACACATAGCCACCCCACGCTGAAACCATGTAAAAGTACCCAAAAGCCGAGGCTAGAGCCCAAGCTACAGATCCAGTATTTACCGCCTTCACGAATAGATAGAAAGTCAATAACAACGCAAAAATGGCGACACCTTCATTATCGTACGATCCCGCAACAGATCTCGAAATGTAGCCTGGACAAATTGCAATCAAAGCGGCTGCAACAAGTCCAGCACCCGAGTCCCAGATTTCTTTACCGAAAAAGTAAGCAACCAATGTAGTATTTGACGCGAAAAATGGAGCCGTCAATACACAGACCTCACGGATATGCACGGCGAACTTCAGAAACCGTAGTCCCCAATAGATAATGGCGGCCGTGACCATAAGTCCAGGATAGAGCGTACCTCCAATGATTCGACCGAGAGGATACCAACTCTCAGAATCAAACCAATTCCAGAATTCGTAAAAGCCCTTCTGCGTGAGGAAGAGCGTAGTTCGGTAATTGAAGTAGGGATCAAACTCATGGATCATCGATTCATATCGCAGAACACTGAAAAGCCTAGTAATGAAGGCCAAAACATAAACTAGGCAAAGGATCGAGACGCGGATCAGAAGCTCTTGTTGCTTGGTCTTAAGCTTAAAGGATTTGAAAGACAAAATGTTGAACAGATCAGATTTAGCATTCGGCGCCATGGTTGCAGAGTTGGTCGGGTTATTCGATCCGGATTTAACAGAACCATTGACAGGATCGGTCTTCCCAACCATGATTGAAGAAATTAAAGGAAATGTAATAATTTAAAATCGCGATAAGGAAATTGAAATTCGGGTCAACGCTGCGAAATTGCCATGGAAGGGTTTGGAAATGGAGAAATGAAGAAATGGAGAAATGGAGCAAAACCCTAAAATTAAACGAGAGGGAGGATGGAGAAGAAAAGGCAGAGCTGAATCTAGAGACTGATACTAAAAGCGCGGAAGAGAAGAACTCCACTGAATCTGGTTTTGCTCCAGAGGAGGACGAGTTGGCGATACTATCACTGAGTTCTGAATTTACCTATTTGGGCTTCATATTGGGCTTTTGAGAATTTATGGGCTTCTTATTGGGCTTGGAGAATGTCGAGGCTTCATATTGGGCTTGGGAATGTCTGGGCTTCTTATTGGGCTTGGAGAATGTCTGGGCTTCATATTGGGCTTGGGCATTCAGATCTCTTTGCACCAATCCATTTTAAAAGGAGAAATTGGCTTTTAATTTTGGTTTTTTTTCAAAATGTCTATGTCAATTATCTTTCTCCATCTACCTCTTAATTAACGCAAGACTATTCCTCTCATACCCTTTTAGTTCTCGAGCGGGTAATTACATTACTTCGATTGGCCCAACGAAAGAACGTTGTGGGCTTCATTCAATGGAATGCTTTGTTGGTTCAAGGGGGTCCGGTTTTTCGATTTAGTGTGAAGGGAGTGCCCTTTGTCGTTGATGTGAACAATTATCGTTTTTTTGAGTATTTATTGGATGCTTTTTTTTTTTTTTAATCATTTTTCAAATGAAAGCTTATCTAAAGGTAAAGATTGCATACTCTTTCCAGCTTAGATTAAGATCGCAAGGGTACCAAGAAACGACTCGTACCAAAACCAAATGATAAGTAAGTTGATAATCTTTTGTATTTGTATCAAAATATGGTCGAGATTCTTCGGAAGGAAAAAAATTATTTTGTTGTGTTTTCTAAAAAATAGATAAATTATTGGGCCTTTTATGAATGAATTAGTATATTCCTTCCAATAAGGAAAAGGATTCGTGAGATTGCCAAACACCCAACATGGGAAGAAACAAAACATAAACTTTTCTTCCTTCCGGGGAAAGAGACTGACTGATACGTCTTCTTTCTTCCTTTATTTTCGGACAATTAAAAAAAAAAAACTACTTATAAATATTGGTAACGGGAACGAAACTGAAACGATATGAACCAAAAAAGTGAAATTTGGTAAGTTTTAATCAATAAATTTGGTAACGAGAACGACATGAACCAAAAAAGTGAAATTTGGTAAGTTTGAATCAATGAATTTGGTAACGGTAACAACATGAACAAAATAAAAAAAAGTGAAATTTGGTAAGTTTTAATTAATTTAGTGAATTTATAAGATCCTTAATTTGTCCCTAATCGTTATACCATGTCGTGATGTTGGATCAAGTTTTTACCTTTTATCATTCAACATTACAAGAGAAAAAATGCACAACATTCGTTTCTAGGTACTCCGAATATCATTAACCTATTTTACGAGAGATAGTTAACCCGTCTAACCTCACGATATGGTGTACCGAGCAGCCTTCAAATTTGAAACGATATCACGATTGTACCAAGATTCAATTCATAGGCTTCATTTAAGTAAGATTTAAACACTACAGAAGGTTAACCATATAATATATCACCCCAATGCAGCCTAATCCTGATAGTAAAACTTGAAGATTTTTGTTTAAAACGATATAATGGGAGGCAAGTGATGATGGCGGTAATAACAACTTGATATAAAACCGATAATTGAATCAAACATAAAGTATCTCCATGCGAGTTTTAAAATGAATCTCGGCAGTAAGAGGCTGAAACATTGAATGCCTCAAAAAATATCTTCATATGAAAAGTTGGGTGTACCTTATTGAAAATTTAACACCATTTTCTTTAGGTGGAAGCAGGAACTCCAAATTTTGTGCAAAATGGAACGAACTACGAAACTCTGAAATCTGAGCTTTTGATTTAACTGACGAGGCCTCTCTGTTTGAAGACATCAAGCATTGCAACGCCAATTTTCGCAGGCGACTCGACCACTGTTACTCCAGCTTCTCGCAGTGTCTTGATTTTGTCTTGGGCAGTACCTTTTCCACCCGAAACAATGGCTGCAAAATCCGAAAGTCTCATTATCGATGCGATATGTGCAGAAATGATGGACATGCATATGAATATGTTTCTCTTTTCGGGGATGCAAGCAAAGGACCGATATCTTCTCATTGTTCACTAAGAAAGAGAAGGGGTACACGATATATGTGAGATCCCACATCGGTTGGAGAGGGGAACGAAACATTCCTTATAAGAGTGGAAAACCTCTCCTTAGCATACAAGTTTTAAAACCTTGAGGGGAAACCTAGAAGAGAAAGCCCAAAGAGAACAATATCTGCTAGCAGTGGGCTTGGGCTGATACAAATGGTATTAGAGCCAGTCACCGGGTGGTGTGCCAGCGAGGACATTGAACCCCAAAGGGAGTGAATTGTGAGATTCCTCATCGTTTGGAGAGAGTAACGAAGCATTCCTTATAAGGGTGTGGAAACCTCTCCCTAGCGGACGCGTTTTGAAAAACCTTGAGAGAGAGCGATTCTAACTCATAGGTGGAGGTTAGAAACTAATCAAAACACTATTACAGAAGAAGAGTTCAGGCCAGCATTGAAGGCTAGAAGCAAACACCATGCATAAAACACTATTACAGAAGAAGAGTTCAGGCCAGCATTGAAGGCTAGAAGCAAACACCATGCATAAGACTTAATATAAAGGGAAATACTCAATGTAAAATTTTACATACCACCAGCATGACCCATGCGACGGCCTGGGGGAGCAGTAAGGCCAGCAATGAAGCCAACGATAGGCTTCTCAGTCCCACTTTCCTGTTAATACACAATAAACTCTTCAGAACTTGAAATTACAGTGCAGTATTTAATAACACAACACATGGGTCAACAAGTCTAATTCATTTGAACAATCCATTACAAAGACCACATTAGTTCTTCCAAGCGACAGAGATAAAGCTATCTAATTCAAAAGTCGTAGCTAAAACTACAACCTTGAAATGGAAATTTAGTACATCAAAGAATATTCGAAAAAAAGACAGACTTATACAAAAAAATTTCGACAATGTTGTTTACCAAGCTATATCTTGGTGTAAACTATCTAATATTTTCACTTTGTATAGTTATACCTCCCTCATTGCAAATTGGAAAGGTCTTTTGTAAACATCATGGATATTACATCCCTTTTGTAAATTTCGGTAAATTTCGATCTATCAATGAAGTAATGGCAGAGATATATGAGAGAATCTTAGGAAGGCCATGCAAATATTATCTGTTTCAGAACTTCCTCCTAAGAGTCAATGAAAGTCTTTTTCTTGATGCAATTAACCAGTAGCACTAAAATGTGCAATAAAATATGAAAATAACGGTTCAGAAGAGCATTATACAATAAAATATTTCAAGGGGAATGAACAAATCTAGAGCTAATCAATAAAAGTAAGAATGAACTTCCAAGTTTTTTTGATGATGATGAGTTCAAATAAAATATGCTCAGATAGCTACATTTGGAAGTAAAATAAAACAAAAGGACAGAACCTTTATCAAAGCAGCAGCATCCTCTTCCGCAGTCCCACCAATTTCTCCAATTAGAACAATACCTGGAATGCATGAGGCATCGTGTCAGACTCTAGAGATTACCACGCCTTTCTTGTAATTAGTAATATTTACCATAAAAATTAGAACAAGCGGAGGAGAGAAATAATAACTAAACATGATTCACCAATCCAGCCAATTTGTTATCATCCATTCATAAGATTTTATATCGTTCAGTCAATTTGCAAAAAGACCAATAAACCGAAACACGAATAACCTTCTGTCTGAGGATCAGCAAGGAACTTCTCGATGCAATCAACAAAGTTTGTCCCGTTGAAGGGATCCCCTCCAATACCTACGCACGTGGATTGTCCAAGGCCAACAGCAGTAGTTTGGAAAACCTAAGCATCACATATCATGGGGCATTGAAAGATTAAAAAAATAGTTAAAAATAAAAATAACGAATAAACCCCCTCTACTTTCAAGATAGTAACACAGTAAAACTCACCGCTTCATAGGTCAAGGTGCCAGATCGTGATACAATGCCAATGCGCCCAGGTTTGTGGATGTACCCAGGCATAATTCCAATTTTACACTCTCCAGGCTTGATAATACCAGGGCAGTTAGGGCCAATCAACCTAGTTTTAGATTGTTTGTTTAAAGCAGCCTTAACTCTTACCTGAAATTCGTACATATTAGATTTGTTTAGCGTTTTGATTAGGAGGTTGAATGAACTAACTCAGACACGGTTTTAATCAGAACAAATAGTCAACAGGTACGTAATAGAACTGTTAAAACAATTTTAGCTTGGAGTACAAAATCTAAACAAGCAAACATTTCAATAGAACTACTTTCAATCACTACTGTAGCTAGTTATCTGGAACAGGGCATGTCCATTCAAGAAACAAATCGGAGGGTACGATAGGGCTATCATTTCAATTAACTCTAAAATATGATAGTAAATATAGATTATTGTCATATGGTATAATGACTTTTCCTTTTCCATTCCAGCTAACAGAGGCGACAGTAGCCTCTTGTTTTGTTCCTTTTCGCTTATAATCCAATAACAAGCTAATCTTGTAGATTATTGTCGAATGCCTTTTGTATAAAAACGAAAGTAAATTTGAATTATTGTCATATGACATAGGTGACCCATCTTCTACCATTCCAGTCAACCAGCCATGATGTAGCTTCTTCTTTGGCTTATAATCTTGGTATCAACGAAATCTACTTTCTGGTCCTGGGGCCTCTTGTTTAACATCTTTTGTGGATTGAGACACTAGTCGCTATCCTAAATGTTCATGCATTAGATTTATCCAAAACCTACCTTTAGTTTCACACTTTAAGACTTTCTTCAATTACCCGTTCCTTTTATTAGTAACATTCAGGGTTCTTTTTTCCTTCATCTTTTAATTTGCCTCTTTTATCTCACCCTCTGTTGGTTTGGCCATCCCACAAACTTTTTCACACATCATAAGCTGCCATTTTCTAGATACAAACAATTAGTACTTTCACAAATAAAAAGGACAGACACTCTGTAATGAAATGTTCCAAATAGATTGCCAATTCTTCTGTACTGCAAAGCATATGAACGAATCCAGGCAGGCATATGTCAATTTTCACTTACCATATCATGCTGTGGGACCCCTTCCGTTATACAAACTACAAGATCTAGCTCAGCTTCCATCGCCTCCAAGATAGCTGCTGCAGCAAACGGCGGAGGGACATAAATTACTGATGCATTGGCCTTCGTTTCAGCTTTGGCTTCAGCAACTGTGTTAAAAACAGGAAGTCCCAAGTGTTCGGTTCCACCCTTCTTTGGCGTTACACCACCGACCTAATTCAACAAATAGCATGGCTTAAGAACTGATGATCTCCACTTTTATCAAAAAACCGTTGATGAACAATAAGAAACTGAGGAAAATCAGGAACCAATAAAAGAGAAAACTGAAGGAATCCCAGGCTTTAAAAGTCAGATTATACTGTATAGATAGGCAGATAAAAGAAGAAAAAATTGCAACCAAATTTACATTTAAATAAAACACTGTTTAGTGCAGATCCCATGAGCTTAAGTACGGAGACAAAAGTTGCACACAGGTCACGAGAAACAAGCCAATACTTGCAATTAAGAGGCGACATGGCCCGTCAAAAAGCATTTTTAATGAACTATCGTTCTCACAGCTCTCGCCTTTTGGGTCCCAAGTTCATTTCTAAATCTGTATAACGAGTAAATTCGCTGTCCGACATAAAGCCAGATCCGTCACATCCTGTGGTTTTCTACAGCCAAATTGAATTGCAGATCAAATCTATAGTAGTGTCACACTGTTCTGTTCTATCAGATGATTAAGGATCGTGAGGCAATCATTTCGAAATACCTTCCCATTTCTGGGACGGAAAGCGGGAAATTAATGGGGAGAAAGATTTTCAATAAAGTCTATGAACAGCGGAAATCATTCTAAAAATTTAATAACGTAAATCTTGAGATTAAAAGACATCACACTACACTATGGAACAAGAGAAATACCATTTTCGTGCCATATTCGATTGCCTGCTCAGTGTGGAAGGTACCGTTTTTACCAGTGATCCCTTGACATATAACGCGAGTGTTTTTATCTACGAATACCGCCGGCGGTGGTGGCGGTGCAGCTGCGTAATGCCGAATCTGCGACGCCGCCTGCGAAAACACAGAGGATGATGAAGATGAAGAAGCTTTTCGATTAATGGCCGACCCTATGAGCTTGGCAACGGCTTGACAACCCATCGCGTTACTTCGATTCGATTCGATTCGATTCTCTGTTGGGCGCAGCCGCCTTGTTCAGAGTATAACGAACTCAGGAATATTTTTCCTCCTCCGCACTCGCCTCCTCTCTCGCTCTTTCTTTCCTTTCCCTTTTACTTGTTTCCTTTTCTTTTTCCTTCTTCTCTGCCTCGCTTCCCCTCTTTGAATTCTCCCTTTCTAGTTTCTCCACGCTGCTTGGGTTTGGCTGCCCGTTCCGTCGTTACGGTTTGGGCTTATTATTTTATGGGCCTTCTGTTTTTTGGATTATTGGGCCTTCTGTTTGGGCCAATGCCTTCAATTTTGGGCCTGTTGCCTCCCATTTTGGGCCCGTGGGCTTCAACTCCAAGCTGGTTGGGTTTGGATGCCCGTTCCGTCGTTACGGTTTGGGCTTATTGTTTTCTGGGCCTTCCGTTTTTGGATGATTGTGCCTTCTGTTTGGGCCCGTTGCCTCCCATCTTGGGCCCGTTGACTTCAATTTTTGGGCCCATGGGCTTCAACTTTGGGCTTCGTTTTATGTAATTTGATATACAATTCTTTAGAACATCAAATTAAAATAATAATACTACTAATAAATAGTTAAAAAAAATTCAAATTGGTGTTGAAGGAATAGGGGTTGGAAAAACGAAATTTCGAGTTGGGTTCGGTTATGAACCAGATTCAAGCGGACGACATAACTGATCTATTTTTCAAGTTTAGTTGATTAGGACGAACCAATCCGATTTTTTGGACTTGGGCAACCTATTTTTTCAGGTTTAGTTGGGTTGGGTCGTCCATCCAATTATACATTTGTTTAAAATTATTTTAGAACGGTAAAGTTTCAATTCATAAACAGAACTTAATTTATCAAACATAAGCCATACCAAACAAAAATCAAATTCAATCCAACCCTTATTGTCTATATTATAGTTATTTGGCCCATCGAATCATACGAACATCCTCAATTATTACATGTTCGTGAAAAATATTGTTAAAATAATGTAAAAATAGACTAAAACATTAATTCTAAAAAAATCCACATTTAAATGCATTGAGTTTATATTAAACATTTTAGCCGTATTTTATCTATAGTTTTATAACCAAAAAAAAAAAAAAAATGTTGATGGTAATATTATAATTTTTAAGGGTTTTAAATAAAGAAGGCATATTTTTTTAGAATTTAACGAATGATTTTTAACCACAAAAAAAAAAAAAAAAAAAAAAAAAAAAAAAAAAAAAAGAATCTAAAAGAGGAAAGAAGGCTCGAGGGATCCGAGAATAGACCAGTGGGTCTGCAGCCCACTACCATCATCAGAAATGGCGCGAGGATCATCGTCTTCGAAGACGAACAAAGCGAACGCAGAGCTCGAACCGGAGATTGCAGCGCGAAAGCGGCTTAAGAAGCTCGCATTTTCCAATAATCTACTTTCAGGAACTCAGGCAAAGCCCCAAGCATGTCTGTGTCCTTCCGCAACCGTTCTGAAGCACAATGGCAAAGACATTGTCAAGAAATCTCACCGAAAGAACAGGTTCCTCTTCTCGTTTTCAGGCTTGCTCGCCCCCGTCAGTGGAGGCAAGATTGGTGAGCTCAAGGATTTGGGATCCAAGAATCCCATTCTCTATCTCGAATTTCCTCAGGTTTGTCTTTTCCCTTTCTGTTTCTATCTGATTTAAAAGGTTTCTACAGTCTTCTTCGCTTTCTTTTCCATACTGGTTCTCGTTTTTAGTATGATTGGAGGTGCTTATTCAGTATAAAATGATGTCGTAGTCTGCGTATTAGGCTGTTGTTTGTAATTTTCTACTACTTCTAATGCGTTTGATCGATGGTCCGAGCCAACACTCAGGTTTCTCCCACGTTTCTTCAATGTGTACTTATTTCCTTCTGGGTGGCCATGATTAATTGTATTTTTCGTGGGAATAGCTATGATAATCAAGGAAGCATGGGTGTCCTGAACTAAGAAAAGACAGAGAGTATAGGAGGTCAAAATTAAAGTTGCATCGAATATATAATGGCAAATTTATTATGAACAATGGTTTCTAGGGGACGATCTAGATACTGTTATCACAAATCTAAAGGGTAAGGATGAGCATTGTAACATGCCCTGCCATTGCTGACTCAATGGGGCCTATGGAGTGAGATCAAACTCTAGTTGGTAAGGTAAAATGATAATTGGAAATGTAGATATTAAGCAAGAAGGAAACATATTTTTTGGCACAACAAATTATATAATCCATAATTTAATCTACTAGACTTGTGAGATTCAAGAGAAGGTGGATTATTGGAAGTTGCAAATCCCAGTCAACAATTTTGTTATTCCCCAAGCATTTGAAGACCTAAACGAGTGATAAATCTCTTTATTGTTGAATCGAAGCATAATGGGTTTGGAAACTGCTGAGTAATGTCATTCAATTATTGATCAGTGAAGTATATTTGATTAGTCAACACTGCAAAATTGAAGAACCAGCTTTCAACCATGACCTTACATGAACAAGATTTGTTCTATAGGTTGTACAACCATGTCTTCGAGTTCTAGAGAGACCACATGATTATTTTTTTTAATGTAAATAAAATTATTTGGTTACTTTGAAGTTTGTATTTTAGCGATAAGTCGTGATTAATATCACATTATCTATCAGTCGTTCTATAATTATCAGTATTCAATAGAACTAATTTACAATCTAATTAATCATTGTTTTACTTAACTCATATCTCCAATGATATTTTTTCTTCTTGTGTATCAGTTTGAGCTTAATAAGAGAAAATGAGATGCTGGGCTCAGCATTTGAGTCCTAGATAAACTCATTTGACCATTATAGCTTTAAAGTGAGTTAAATTTATGATGGTCTTTGTTGTTATTGGCTTATTATTTACTTTCGCCTTATTTTGAGGTGTAAATTGCTTTCCTATACTTTCCGCAAATATCCATTGATTTATTTCTTGAATGCTGATGTAGATGTTTTGTGGTCATTAAGAATCAAGTGGTGGAGTCGTTCTGACTTCTATTTCTTTTGCCTTTCAGGGACGTATGAAGTTGTTTGGAACTATAATGTATCCGAAGAACAGATATTTGACTTTGCAGTTTTCTAGAGGAGGAAAGAATGTGACATGTGAAGATTACTTTGATAATATGGTTAGTCACTATAAAAAAATTAAAAAAAAAAATCCCCAGAAAAAATTCACTGTCAAATGTCTAGTTTAACACTGTTCTGGTGTAAACACTTCGTTTTCTTGGTATTTAAAGAAGCCTTCTTTTCTCTGACTGCAGATTGTCTTTTCTGATGCATGGTGGATTGGAACAAAAGATGAAAATCGAGAGGAGGCTCGTCTCGATTTTCCGAAAGAATTGTCTATGGTAAGTTTTTGGATAATTTTTAGGTTCTTAAAGTGCAATCTCCTTATGGTTTCTCGAGTACTCCTACCATTCCGGTGTAAAATTATTGCAAGGATCTCTATTGGGTAAAATTTAACCACAGCAAAGGACCAAATTTTGGTATCAACAATCTCGATTTTCAAGATCATTTATGGAGCAGAAGAGTGGAAATGCATCCTCTTCTGAGAGTCACAGAATAATTTATGCTGTGAGAGGACAATAAGTTTTGTTGTCTAAACTTTTTAATTTCCTTGATTGACCATTTAGCAAAAAAGTAAGAAACTTAACTGGGCAGAGTCCTTACTGTTAAAAACAGTCGCTGTTTCGTAAAGTTCATGGTTTTTAACTAGTAACTCTACTTGGGACCTCCATGAAGCTGATTTTATTGTTTTAAGAAACCTAATTTACTATTTCTAATTTTCTTATTATGTTTTTATACTGAAGTTATCCGTTGGGCTGGTCAATATCATTGCTCTAGATTACTGTTTGGTCCATATTTGTGTACTTGTTCTTCCAGTCCTGTGGATTTTTCTTATTATATATATTTTTCCTTTAGTCCGCTTTTACCACTTGTAATTAGCTAGAATAATTGTATATATTCTAGTGCCATATCTTTCCATGGAGGATTATATATGTAACAGCCCAAACCCACCACTAGCAGATATTGTCTGCTTTGGGTTTTCCCTTTCGGGCTTCCCCTCAAGGCTTTAAAACGCGTTTTTCAGAGTTACACAGGGGAACCGGTGCTCATCCAGATACTGTCCTCTTTGGGTTTTCCCTTCTGGGCTTCCCCTCAAGGTTTTTTGGGCTTTCCCTTATGGGCTTCCCCATTACGTGTCTTCTAGGAAAAGGTTTCCACACCCTTATAAAGGGTGTTTCATTCTCCTCCCCAACCAATGTGGTGAACGACGGCCGTCACTATAACGGTCCTAAGGTAGCGAAATTCCTTTACCTGACTGACCTACACCTTTGACCCACAATCCATTGGTTGGGGAGAAGAACGAAACACCCTTTATAAGGGTGTGGAAACCTCTCCCTAGTAGACGCGTTTTAAAAACCTTGAGGGAAAGCCCAAAGAGGACAATATCTGCTAGCGATGGGCCTGGGCCGTTACAATATATGAACCTTCTTGTATGGTTGCTTTGGTGGGTCTGCACTGTTTTATTTGGTTCAGAAAATTTTCCAACTTCTAGCTCTTATATGTCAGGTACAATGTGGTGAATATGACTTTAATGGTGGTGCTGGTGTTGTCACTACGATTAAGCCGAGTGCTCAAAAGAAGGGAATCAACCGTGTTGAAGAAAACTCCCTTAGAGGAGAACATGGAGACGACTTAGTAGACCTCGAAGACAACATGACAACTCCTATAAAGACTACACCAGTTAGACATTCCGAAAGATCTGCTGGAAAAGTATTCAAGTATTACCCGTTGCATATATTGTTACTGTGTGAATATTATATTATTATCAATAAGGCAGAAAGCCATAGGGTTTCTTGTCAAATAATTTTTTGCATCAAATGTCATTTCATCAGCTGTCCATTCTAGGATTGGTAGAATATTATGCTGCATGACCAAATTATATTTACATGTTTGGCACTTGATTTATGCTTTTAAAAGTTTGAACTTCAAAATCTATTTTTCAAAGAGTTCCACAGGGTTTTAGCTTGTCTTCGATTTTCTTAGGTGCGTTCTATAGGTTTGTGGTGTTTGCTGTTTTTTGAGGGGTTTGGTCGGGAAGAAATTGTCTTCAAGAAATGGAAAACTCTTGAGAGGTAGCGAGGGATCTTATTATTTCATAGTCACCTATTAAGCTTCTGATGTTTCCTGAAGCTGAGACTGCGATTGGAAATTAAGAAACTAGCCATTAAAATGTGTTACCATATCAAAGGAAAATACATAGGTTTACCAAGAATTCGAGAGGCGTACTCTTCCCTATAAAGCTCGTTAACTAATTATTAGTATACCTCTTATAAAAATAATTAATAATTGATAATACCATTACTAACAGTCCTAGTTTTAAACATTTTTTCAATCATCTTTTCATTTCTATGATCTTAGCTAATTGGGGAGCCTTTTTAACTTTGGCTTTTGGGAGGCTTTTGCCTTGAGTTATGTATTTTGTTAATGAAGAAAATTAGTTTCCTTAAAGAAATGTCCACGTTAAGTTCTTCACATTCTTGGAGAAATTACCACAACTTTGCACCATTGTGGTATCATTATATCCATTTCTACAGTCTTCTATTATTCCTAAACGTTGTAGGATCAATTTACGGTATGGGAAATAGGCAGAAGCAAAGTAGAAATTGGGAAGGCTATCAGTACAAATAGCATCTAGATTGATGGCATTGCCCGTGTCGAGTAATAACTACACATACTCTAGGTAAAGTGGACGAATGAAACTGCATTGATCCTAGATGTTTCTTGAGCTCAACTACCTTAAGACCGTTCAGACTTTCAGATTCTTTCCCTTCATCATTCAGGTCATGCTGATTGCTAGACAGTAGTAAATTGCTTTGTATCTATAATTCTTACAAGGCTATACAAGCATGAACCAACCAACTGAATTATTGAATCCATTTTTTCTCAGGTTGGTAGACAAATAGTTTTTGAACAAGTTCACAGTTCAAATATGAGTTAACTGCAACTTCTTGATTCCCAATATTCCTATTCGTGTTGAAGCTTATTTCAGTTAATTCAACTGACCATGTTTTTGTGTTTCTGTCGAGCAAAATAATTTCATTGTTAAATTTATTTCCTTTTCTTGTCAAGTTTTGCAGAGGCTTCTTCTGAGGATGAGTCTGCTGGCACTTGCGATGATTTGTCTGAAGGGGAAGAAAAGAATGTTGTCAAACATGAACCTTCAATCGGAGATCATGCTAGTGAAAATGTCCTGTTCATAATTCTTGAGTAGTTTGTTTTAATTCATTTTCTCATCTCTGCAGCTTTCAATTTCTGTTGATTCAATCTTAACTTTCATACTTGTTGCTCTTAATTGATTACTACAGACGGAAGAGGTCTCTCTTGATTCTAAAGATGTAGATGCTGTAGAAAAATCTCCAATTCTTCAAGGTGATCAAGAATCAATTTCTAAGACTAAAAGAAGTTCTCGGGCTAAGGGAAATGCTCAGAGTAGTAATCGTGGTATACTCGTCCAGCCTACTCTACATAGTTTGTTCAAGAAAGTGGAGGAGAAGGTAATATCTGAAGTCCTTCAATTAAATATGTCGAGATAGGTTGCGGTTTCGAATCCATTTACTGATGAAACTGCATAAATCTCTTGATCTTTCGCCAATAAATCCTCCAAAATGTCGTATCTTTAAGGTTCATATTTATTTACAATGAATGCTTACTGTTTTCAGAGGACACCAAGAAGGTCAAAGAGATCTTCAACATCTAAAGGTTCTAATTTTCGTCATTGATTTTATTATCATGATCATGAGAATACTACAATAACATCAGAATCTGAAATTTTGGTTTTCTACAGTTTCTGCCCAAAAGGTGCAGCTTTCTGGTTCAAAGCGAAAGATTGACCAGGTGATACATCTTATAATTTTTTTTTTATTCTCCGGGAAATAACCATAATGGATCGTTTTGTATTTTTCAGGACGAAGGATCAAGGAAAAGGAGGGTTGTCCGGGTTCAAGACGATGGTCAATCTCGCATGCTCTCTCTGTTTACTTCAGTTATTTCTCAAACAGGCTTATATATTGTCATAATTAGCTTGCTAAGAATTTGTAGTAGATCTAATTGTAGTTTTTCAATTCCACAAGATAGATGTGCATTTTGTATTCCGGCTAATTTTCGTTTGCTGTCTAATCGCTACATATAACACATACTTTTAAGTTTCCATCCGATTCTCCTAGGCGTAAGTACTTATATTCGGAGTCGGTTCATGAAATTTTGGGTTCTTTAGTTACCTAGTGTAGCTTTATTACACCCTGAGCTGATTGAGTTTATATATCGTGTTTTACATTGTCAATTGATGTATAGCTGCTCTTTGAATTTGCAGGAGGAAAAGTCACGAGGAAGGATACAGAATATGAGGTATTAGTGCCATTTGTACAAATTGTTCTTTTAAATGATTTGTTGCGTTATTAACTTATGGCTGCAACGACCAGAAGTATCTTAATAGAAATGAACTTAGCTGCTGGTGGTTTCCAAATCAAACTAATCAAAATAGTATTAAGCTTCGGGCCAGTTTCAGATCGTTTCAAGAAAGCTGACTGTGTAGTGAAGGAACCCGACTTCTCGAAAGACCAGTAAGCTTTGTCAACTCCTTCCCCCAGCCTAATCAAATCAATCACAGAGATCAAACCCAACCAGCTATCAAACTCTAAAAAATGCTCCTTCTAAAACCAAGGTCCCGATCATTCTGCTCCGCGTTCCAACACGGTGATCGTGGCTTCCTTCTTAAGAGGGATTGAAAAGGTCTGGAAAGCAAACGCAAACGAATTGTTCCCCACCCACTTGTCACACAGAACTCGATTCTTTCACCATAATTAACTTTAAAACTCGCATGGTTGACTAACAGAACACTTTTTTTAGCAATCTCCACCACCCAATGTCTAGTTTTGGAGGCACCTTTAGGAGCAAGGGATAGCCACCCGAGGGGCTCACAGCCTTAAAGACTCGATTTCTCTTCTCCACAGACGTTTTCTTCTCGAGTGAACCTCCACAACCATTTTAAGGGCGTTGTTTGTTTGCCTCATGGACCTTATGCCGAGACTCCCTAACAAATTTCTCACTAGAGATAATCTTAGTGGCCATTCCTTCTTTTGTTTAAGGCTCTAGAAAACTTGCCTCATCATGTTACATGTAAGGGTTTAAAATTTTAATACTCTCTGAATTTGTATCTCTGTAGAATCTACTTCCTTTTGCCATTCACTTGAGTGTGGTATGAAATGATCATTGTATGCTAAATATGGCTTATCTTTATCTTGTAGGTTGAAGATGACATTGAAGAGTTGTCGAGCTCTCAAGAGGTTAGTGTTCACTACCTATTATATAGCCATCTGCATACTTCTCCCATGATTTCCAGAATATTGGATTGGAAGTTAGTTGGGCCATAGGTTTGTACTCATTTTGGAGTCTGATGTAATTATTTGGCTGAACTACTCTTTTGCTGGTAGTAGTACATATAGTCATTTCTCACTTCACTCTTTTAACTATTAATTATTTGGCCTAACCCCTACCCCATGTAATCTTCTTATTATCGTGCCTCGCACCATGTTTGTCGAAAAGTCGTCATTTCTATATTGGATAATTATCTATTTCATGTAAAGTTAAGAACAAAACATGTTCCCCACATGCCTAAATATAGTTCTCGACCATGATCACCAAAAAGCGTCAACATTATCATAGACTTTTTGGATGCAATGCATGTGGTTCGATTGAAGTGTTCGTTATAAGATGAAATCAATCATTCAGGGACTGAATAAATAGTTTTAACTGACCATATTCCTTGAGTTTCTTGTATGAATATTAGATTAGGATCTTGCACAGTTTTACTCACAATTTTGCTTGTCATTTAGGACACTGATGAAGATTGGACAAGTTGAGGTCGTTACATTCTACAATGGTAAGCCGCAGCAGCAGCTAGGATGCATTGCAGAGGTTATCATATTCAAAGTAAGAGAATGCTCTACCAGTTTCTTTGAAAAGCTGCTGGCATACTGAAATTAAAGAGATTTAACCATAAAATAATATTGAAGTTAAGTTTTTACCATATTGTTAGTCATGTAAAATTCTGTTTTTGATATACCCGAGAGAAACTGTTACCCTTTTCTTGTGAACGGCGGCCGCAACTATAACGGTCCTAAGGTAGCGAAATTCCTTGTCGGATAAGTTCTGACCCGCATGAAAGGCGCAACGATTTGGGTTTAGGGGAAATTTTCAGCTTAAAAGTTCAAAAGTATCCACAAGATTTGTATGCAATTTATAAACTCTCAATTGTCTGTATTGTATGTATGTATTATGGTATTATGAAGTTTTCTATATTTTATGTTAAATTTAGACCTTAACAATATTTACGAGTATGATTAGATATTAAGATCTGATAGTATATCAAGTAATGAGGTAATTTCCACAACATCTTGACCAACAATTTCTTCTCCATGTGAGGGTCCAACCCATAAAAGGGTCTATTTGACAAACTATTCATGTATGTGTTACTTGAAGTTGCTTTTAAACATTAAGCTACTCGTCCAATTGGCCTCTTCGATTGTTGCTCGGGCAATAGCAACAAACTACAGGCTCGAGAGACCTCTATGCCTGAAAGAAAGAAGGGAAGAGCTACTCTCTAACTTACGCAATTAGTAACTTACGCAATTAGTAGAACACAGAGGAAGAACGTACTTGATCTCTACAAGCTTGAGAGACTTCCTTACCCTAAAGAAAGAAGGGAAGAGCTACTCTCGAACTTCGGACTTACGCAATTGGTAGGACACAGAGGAAAAACGTATTTCACTTTTTTGTTTCGTCCTTTACATATGCATTTAGAGTATTTATAAAATTTTATTGGATGATTACAATATTTGAAAACGTAAGCTAACAAGAAGACAATCCTATCCCAGAAATCACACTTATACGTAAATAAGATTTTTTTTTTTTCACTGTTCTATGCAGCAAAAATACATGACACAACAAGACCATATTTTTCATCATTGTCTGGTAAAATTTTACCTACTTATCCCACTTTCTATCTACCGATCAACAGAATGAACCCTGGCCCTCCAATGCCCCAAAGAAGCTAAAATAAGAGGCTCTTTTACAACATAAACAAACCAAAAGGAGGACGGAGCCTATAGAGATGAATATAGCTACCACAAAGCTACAGAGAAATTTAAAAAATATAAAAAAAAAAAAAAAAAAAAAAACTCGAAATTTCAGATGGACGAGCTTAGGAACTTATCTACTTTTGCGTTGTTTGAGCTTGATAGGAACTTCATGCATATTGGTGCCTTGACTCCCGCTAGAGCCAGAATTGAACTCGGCAAAGTCCAAATCCCGTCCCCACATATCAAACCCGATGCGACAGCTGGACCAAAGGCATCGGCCTTGGTTTTGTTTAGCTTCTGCCACACAAACAATATCAGACTTCCAAGGCTCATATCAATTGTGAAGTATGGCCCTATATAGAATGGTATTGCCATTGCCATTGGTAGAGGAATGAACCTTGCCCACTTCTTTGGTATCAAGTCTTTAATCAAGTTAATCAAAATGGAGGTGGCAAAGAACACGTAACATAAGGTCATACAATTCTTTGGTAGACTCGAGACGCCTTCAACACCTAACACGGCCATGTTGCGAAAAAGAACTGCATTAGGGGCAGTGTATTCACCAGTTGGAAGACCAAGATCATCAAATGCCTTGTAAAAGAGCCAAAAGACACAAGGGGAAATAATGCAGCCCATTGTTGTGCCTACTACTTGGCTGACAAACATGGATCGAGGTGAAGCCAAAGTTAGATAGCCAGTCTTGAAATCCTGCATTAGGTCAGAGGCAGTGGAGACAATATTCATCAAGACCCCACAAGCTGATAGACCAGCAACAACGCCCCCATGCAAAGGTCCAGCCCAGGCACCAATGGTGAAAATGGCAAGCTTTCCATAGGTGGATGCCAGAGACCAATCCGTGAGTCCACATCCATATGCATTACAGAAGGCCAAGACAGGAGCAAAGATGTAGATGACCAAGATATAATACCACTTCAGCTGGGTAAAAATGTGCGGAAGAGTATTAATCGACACTACAGCAATCACAACATAGCCTCCAATGGCAAACCAGATTGGTATTTGATCCTTTAGAAAAAGTTGTTTCCTTCGTTCATCGTCATAAGATAACTCAGACCTGGATGAATTTTCCGAGGATAACTCTTCGGTATCTCTTTTGTGTCGAAGTTGGTGGAGCAAGCCCGAGAGGGTCCGAGTCAATACCTTGAAGAAGTTGTACAGGCCATCACCAAGAATTATGGCTATTGCTATAAATACCTGAGATCAATGTCAAAATAAGTTCCCTTTAAGAGATCTTTTTTAGGAGAAAGATAGTATGCTTGTTTAAGATGGAAGATCTCACCTTGTAACCTTCAAGTCCACTTAGGTCGTCTGAGCTCAATTTCTCACTATACCATTGACCTTTTTTTTCTTCTATGAGAGGCCACATTATGCCCCAAGAGATAATTCCTCCAACAAGCACAGATACATTTATTATGTGGGGGCAAATCATCCCTACTCCAATATATGTTGCTGAGAAGTCAAAGTAAAACCTACATATTAACCAGAGGAACACAGTGATCCACATATTACAATATCTTGACATTGCAAGAATATATTTGTAACGGCCCAAGCCATCCGCTAGCAGATATTGTCCTCTTTAAGCTTTCCCTTTTGGGCTTCCCCTTGAGGTTTTTAAAACCGGAGAGGTTTCCACACCCTTATAAAGGGTGTTTCGTTCTCCTCCCCAACTGATGTGGGGTCTCACAATCCACACCCCTTTGAGACTCAGCGTTCTCGTTGGCACTCGTTCCCTTCTCCAATCGATGTGCGACCTCCCAAATCCACCCCCCTTCGAGGTCCAGCATCCTTACTGGCACACCTCCTCGTGTCCACCCCCCTCCGGTGCTCAGCCTCCTCGCTAGCACATCGCTCAGTGTCTGGCTCTGATACCAATTGTAACGGCCCAAACCCACCGACAGTAGATATTGTCCTCTTTGAGCTTTCCCTTTCGAGCTTCCCCTCAAGGTTTTTAAAACGTGTCTACTGGGGAGAGGTTTCCACACTCTTATAAAGAGTGTTTCGTTTTCCTCCCCAACCGATATAGTATCTCACAATATTTTATGCTTGGAAACTTTAAATCTTCGTATGTTGACGAAGAAGGAATATATAAAAGATATAGCAATCATGTTCATTGAAACAACACTAACTTAGAAGGATCAGCCAAAAAATCAAAGTGGAGGAATTAGAAATATGTTATACTTGTTTGCATATGCTTTGAGCCCGAACGTTGGAAAGTGTGCAAACCCACAACCATCTGCAGTCATAAAGAACCATTGAAAAAAGCCCCACAAGAAGCTCACAGAGAAAAATCTGCCAAGCATTTTCACCTGCTTCCTGTAAGATCAGGCAAAAATATAGTATACATTAGAGTGACTTCACTTATATATGATTATAATTTATCATATATGAAAGCACATTACTTTGCTAGTGCAGCTCCTCGGGGAGTATGGAAACTATTAATCAAATGAGCAGTTGCAGTACCACTTGGATAAGTTAATTTGAAGTCTATGACCATGATCTGCAATTAATCAGAGGCCAAAGTGATCAAGATGATCATGGATAATGTCAAGTCAACATTGTATTGCATTGCAACATCAACTTGTTAAACGAAACATAAATATCTAGAAATAGTTTTAAGTGTTTTTTAATCACAGAATATACCATCAAGAATCTAAGAACAATAAGGTCTCCACATTAATTTCTGTTGCACTAAAGTTTTCACAGCTTATTTTGGGATAAAACCAACTTTGAAGCTTTAGTTGTACTACTAAACTGATTTTTTTTATAATTACTTTGAAACTCGCAACGTGGCAGCATACCTTTCGCAAGGGTACAACCGAGAAAAGTCCAAGAAAGCTAACAACAAATAGAAACCCAATCATCCATCCCAATGATGGATCTTTGAAATCTTTACTGCCTGATGATTTATGAGCAATCCGTTCGCTCATTCCAAATAAGTAACTTCCAAAACCTCCTGTCAATAGAAAAAAAGAAAACACAAGATACAAATTAGTCTAACACAAATCAGGAATTAGTTAGAAATCTGTCTATGGATGTTTATCATTTCTAATGATGTGGAATAATAGTCTACCGGATTCTCCCACACCAGAAACAGATATCAATCTCAAATAAAATTTTACTCTTGGAAGCCGTAACGGCCCAAGCCTACTGCTAGCAGATATTGTGTCCTTTGGGCTTTCCCTCAAGGCTTTAAAACGCATCTGCTAGGGAAGGTTTCCACACCCTTATAAAGGGTGTTTTGTTCTCCTCCCCAACCAATGTGGGACATCACAATTCACCCCCTTCGGGACCCAACGTCCTCGATGTGGGACCCTCGCCAAATCCACCCCTTTGGGGCCCAGCATCCTTACTGGCACACCACCTCGTGTCTACCCCTCTTCGGGGAACAGCGAGAAGGCTGGCACATCGTCCGGCGTCTGACTCTGATACCATTTGTAACGGCTCAAGCCCACTACTAGCAAATATTGTTCTCTTTCCGCTTTCCCTTTCAGACTTCCTCTCAAGGCTTTAAAAGGCGTCTACTAGGGGAAGATTTCCACACCCTTATAAAGGGTGTTTTGTTCTCCTCCCCAACCAATGGGACATCACACAAATAGCCTTAGTAAACTGGTCTCCTATTTCATTTCTCAGATCAAAGTGTAGCAATGAAGAAAGTATCACAGAATTCTGGACAAATGAGAAAAAAAAAAAAAAAAAATTCTTCAATTGAAAGAGGATGGATGATAAAAGCTCCTCTCATGGTGATGAAAAACCAAGGAAAAAGTGCAGTAAAAGTAGCTGATCTTCCAAGGAATGGTCAGAGATGAGATATAAACGTACTTATATTGGAAGAAAGTTTTTCTGATTGTTTTGGTGCAAGTTGCAACAACTTCCATTAGAAGAAACAAATAACAAAAACAAGATCACGCCCATAAAAATATAAAGTTAATTACAAGCAAACGGCAAACATTCTTCACCCCAAACAGGTTTGACAGCAGTCACAATTATCAGACCTCCCATTAGAAGAAATTTGACCATAAAAGTACGCAAGAATCTGCGCTAAGAACGCATAAAAAGAAATGAAAAAAGAACGGTAATGAAAGCTTGAAATCGAACTCTGTTTCCCCGTCCACATCAAGTGTAAACAATAATCTACGACCAGTGAATGAAAATGGATAAGAGACAAACCGCTGAAAGCGATGCCAGACGAGGCAACAACGCAGGTTTGGATGACGGTGTTCTCCTGCCTGGTGAAAGGCTGCCTCAAGAAGCCTGATCTCTCCAAAAATTTCGTCCATGATTTGACGAAGAAAAATCCTAACAGACCAGCAGATACGTTGAGTGAAGGTATAATGCCAGTGGTTAGATTGAGTTTCATTACAATAACGCTGAACAAAATGCTCAACCAAAAACTGACGAAAAAAGCCCTAAATGTTAGCTGCTTCCTCCATGAAGGAACTTCTTGATCTTCAAAGAACTGCTCGATCGACAGTACTCCACCTACTCCCCCAAATCTCTGCCTGTTCTTCTGATTTGGATCGCGTTCACAATCCAAACGCTTCACTACATCATCCTCAACTCCTTTCTCCTCCATAGTGACTTCAAATCGACGACTTAGAGGTTGGAATCAGAGCTAGGAAGTGAAACTGCTGATGAAATGAAACAAAGAAGTCGAATTCACAAAAACCGTATAGATGTTGAGGATGTTGCTGTCTATTGATTCGCGGATTGAAATTTATTCGAGACGAGACAAAAAAAATTGGCAAAATTATACTCCGATTGACTTCCAAGGCGGCGAATTTCAGGGAATCCATGATCTCGATAGTGATAGGATTCGCCAACTTGCCCCGTAGAAATTTCTTCACTTCGCTCGGGTTAATGCATCGATCGACCTCCAACTTCCCGCGGTACAAAATTGGATAGAATGGATTGGATTCTGTATTCTCTTTTCTTTTTCTTTTAAAATTATAAATAATTAAGGATAAATTTAGGCCATAAAAACAATTTTTCAATTAATTCATTCAATAAATAAATAAATAAATTAATTAATTAATTAATTAAAGCAAATAATTTAATAACATCAATTTTAGCATTAGGAAAATTTTAAAAATTTAACTTTTAATTTCTCGTCTGTTTTCTCGTAAAAATATTTTTATCGTGATTTTCGTTCAACGAAATTTAATAATTTTATTTATTTATTACAAATATATTCATAGACGTTTAATGTATAATTCAAAATTATTAAATTTATTAGAATATTAAAGGAAAAATTAATGACGGTAAACGGTATATTTACGTGGATTAAAGTAAAAGAATACAAATTTTTTAAAAATAAAAATATTTTATTTTTTATAACTTAACATAAATAATAATATTATTAAGAAATTTACTTGCAATATTAATTTGGACTTAAATAAAAGGAGCCTTAGACAGTGGACACGTGCCTCGATAGCTGGAAACGGTACCGTATTGGCATAATTAAATATTAATAGCTGAAAAAGAAGAAGCAACGTGGGCCCCACATTACATAAAGATGCGTGCAATCCAATGAATATGACCACAGTGCCAAAGATCTTGGAGACAACAAATTAATATTATTATTATTTTAAATTAAATTCCACTGACACCTATTAATTATGTTTTTTAAAAGAAAAAAAATAAAAAACTCGAACTGACCGTTTGAAAAAAATAATCCAAAAAACTTGAAAGAGTCAATAATTTGATTAAAATATTTTTTTTATACGCAAGTAAATTGTTGTTATAAAATTTTTAAAAGATGTAATTTTTATAGCATAGTTCGATAATTCAGTACATGTATAAAATATATTTGATTTAGGTTTTTGGGTCAATTATTTTATTTTTTTATTTTTAAGAAAAATAAAATATTACTGCATCAAATATTTATTGATTTACTTCCTCTCCTCGTATTACTGCATTCACTTTCTCAACAGAAAAGGATCATAACGGTCAGATCTTAGTCTTTGTTTACAATTAACAATTTACCAACAAGTTTTGGGTAATTAGTTTAGTTTAAAAGGAGTCCGAATCAGAATTAATAAGGTTTCAAATAACAAGAAGGCGAGCTGATTCACTTTAATCTAGGAAAAAGCCTAGTAAGCTACCAACAAGGTGCAGGTCACATGACCTACAGCTTGACCTTTGCCTTTTAAGGTTGTGCACTACGTCCCGAGCATTCGCAAGATACCCCTTAAACAGAGTTTGGTGTTTGCTCCTACATGAAAATTTGTATGCACATCGATGAAATTTTTTCCAACCCACTATCGAGTTATGCACTACTTTTCCTCATTGAAATCCATATGGTGGCATAGTATCAAATGAACCAATTCTAAAACTGAATAACAAGAAAATGCAAACAATTAGCGATTGGCCAACAAGTCTTGGGTAACTAGTTCAGTGTAAAAGGAGTCCAAATTAGAATTAATAAGGTTTCAGATAACAAGAAGGCAAGCTGATTCGATTTGATCTAGGAAAAAGTCTAATAAGCCACCAACTAAGTGTAGGTCACATGACCTACAGTTTGGCCTTAGATACCCCTTAAACAGGGTCCGGTGTTTGCTCCTACATGAAAATCTATATGCACACCGATGAAATTTCCCGACCCACTATCCAATTATGCACTACTTATCATCATTGAAACCCATACGGTGGCATAGTATCAAATGAACCAATTCTAAAACTGAATAATAACAAGAAAATGCAAACAATCTCCATAAACCCAGGAGATTTTTCATTCTTACATGAGAAGAAAATTGAGTACAAATCAATATAAACAGATGGAAGAAGGAAGTTACACTGCCTGAAGAGTTAAAAGAGTGACAACACAGAAAATGAACAAAGCACTGTAAACAAAGACTAAGATCAGCTGCGCTTACATCCTACTTGAGGTTAGGTCCTATTATCATCCTAAGCTGAACTCTCAAGAGTATTCACAAAAGGAAAGAAATTCCTGTGATAAGTTCTAAGCACGAGACGTCTGGTTGCTGAACTAGCATCGTCGTGAGAGGAAGAACTCGTAGTCCGGATGTCTGTTTCTGGCGTTGAGATTTCCTTTCTTAACAACGGCTCTCGCCATGAGGGATGCTGTCTCTTCCAGCGTCCTCAGGCGTTCGTCAACGACTCCGGGAGGATTAAACGTCGACGTACTATTTCTTGGCTTGAACCAGCATTCATTCTGCTCATGTAAAAAAGAGAATGTTTATGAAAGATGCACATCAGTCCTTACGCAATGCAGCAAAAGCACAATTTATTGATGTAAAATAAAGATTGATATCAGACAAAAGTATATGGTAGCTGAACGAGGAACATGAGTCGAGCAATTCATATAGTCGAATGGAGCCTACCCATTTCCATCAATACATAATTAGCCTATGAGATGGACAAGAATAAAGTTCTAATCAATTACCACATTTTTATCATCAAAAAATGTTCTATTTTTGTTTCCTTTAAAATTTGCTGAACAATACACACAACCACATCAGATGTTAAAGTTGTTAAAGATCAAATGTTAAAAGTTGTTAAAGATTGTTGGGAGAGGAGTCCTATATTAGCTAATTAAGGGGTTGATCACATGTTTATAAGTAAGGAATAAGAACTTATGCTCAAAGTGGACAATATCACATCATTGTGGAAGTTCGTGATTTCTAACATGGTATCAGATTCATATCCTTAACTTAGCCATGTCAATAGAATCCTCAAACGTCGAACAAATAAGTTGTGAGCCTTGAAGATGTAGTCAAAAGTGACTCAAGGGGTCGAACAAAGGGTGTACTTTATTCGAGGTCTCTAGAGAAGGAGTCGAGCCTCTATTAAGGGGAGGCTATTCAAGGACTCCATAGGCCTCAAGGGAGGCTCTATGGTGTACTTTGTTCGAGGGGAGGATTGTTGAGGATTGTTGGGAGAAGACTCCCACATCGACTAATTAAGGGGTTGATCATGGGTTTATGAGTAAGGAATACATCTCCATTGATATGAGACCTCGTAGAGAAACCAAAAGCAAAACCACGAAAGCTTATGCTCAAAATGGACAATATCGTACTATTGTGGAGGTTCGTGATTCCTAACAAAAACATGCTGAAATGAAGTAGCGAGTATCAAAACTGTACCTGTGCATTATGACTTTGAAGACCCACAGCTGGACATACTATACAAGAATCAGTTTCTGAAGAGCTAGATTGGGAAGTTCTACAAACGAAATGTCCTAGTGAGTGGTAAGTCAAAAATGCAGCTCGAAGGTTGCCATCCGGTATCCTATAAATGGGATACCATGCCACTGAGTACCTGAAATACCATAAACAATTACATCACTCTTCTTCTTGCTTCAATGACATTCATATTATTTCTTACGATGTAAACAATGCATTAAGAATTCGGTCACATATGATCCAGTAAACTACGAAAATATAGCAAAAGCTTGTGAATTTTTGTCATAACTAACCATGATCCGGCGTGCAGATCATTCAAAGTAACGGACTCGAGCACGGTTGGATCCCCATATATTTTTCCTCGAAGACATCCATCTCCCTTGACCAGCTGACGTATTCTGATTCAATAGAATAGACATCAATTCAAATAGTTATCAGCTAGCAACCACAAATGCAGCAATTTTCAGATCCTTATATTAAGTATGCAAACATTCATTAAAATCAGCATACTATGATAAAGCTATTGATTAAGGATAAAGAAGGAAGATCTAATGATAATGAATATATTTAAATTGAAGCCAACGGCCACTCTGAGTTCATATTGACTATGGAACAAGTTTTACTTCATAAATTGTGAAGATTTTGCCGATGCTAGTCTTGTAAGGCATAAATGCTGCCGGATGGAGTAGAAAAGTGGAGTTTCTTGGAGCTGAATTCCTCTAATTGGTGTGTAGTAATGAGAATGATGATCATTTATTCTTCTACTTCTTCTACGGATCCATGGAAACGAGCCCGCCCCACGAATCCACAGATAGATTTTCCACGGTCCCATGCCAACTCCAAGAAACTACGACGACTGTATTAAACTTTCCACTCCAAGGTTTAGACCTAGAACCTGAACTCTGACCCCATCTAAAGTCCCAACCCCCTACCAAAGGGCCATTTCTCGGTGACCGTAAAAAAAGGATTATATACTTGGTTATGATCTCTCCCATTTTGTAGTCTCCTATTGTTTCTTATATAACAATAGTAACAATAACAATAAGTCAAAGATCCGAGTTGAAAACAACGAAACCATATTAGTAATTTCGAAAAAGGGCGTAGGAGTAATTACTTATCAAACAATGGCCTTCTCTGCTGAGGTTGTTCCTCCTCAAAATATTCGAAAATAAGTTCCGACTCTCCAGATAAATTTGAGTCGACAGATTGTTCAGAAAAGTTCCTCTTGTCAGAAGCCAAAGGTTCCTCTGAACCATGAAGCTGACTACAGGCCTGGAGAACGTTGGCATCATCAGTACAAGGCTTGGGGAAAAGGACTGAAAATATTGGAAGTTGAGAAGTTGGGAGCTCGTTCGCTTTTATATCGCTTACACGTGAATCTAAACCCACAGGACAAGTAGTTGCTCCAGAATGAGTTTTATGGCTCTTAAATAGTTGAACAGCCGAAAGAAATGGAACAAAATATGCATGGAATTCAGAGTTATCAGCACCAAATCCATTTGAACCTTCATGACCATTGGCTTTTACTTCTAAGCCATAGCTGCCATGTTTTTCATACCATTGCCACAGGCAACTCAAAGAAATGTTGGCAGTCTCGTGGCTACACGGTATCCCATCGCCTAGCGAATTTTTTGAGCAAATTTCACAACTTCTTAAGTTGGGTCTCTGGCTGATAACAGGAGAGGACAAATGAAGGAATCTTTCGAACTCTGCAATTTGATGAACAGCATCAAATGCCAATTGTGCCTTACATGCACTATTCACTACCTGTTCAATTCTTGTTGCATCTCCACATGTGGATTTGCAATTAAAATGCTCATCCACATCAAGCTCGCACCTACGATCCTGTAATGCGTTTGTATCATGACCGTGCGACTCCTGCGCCTCGCATTCCTTTTCTAGAGGATCATGATTTCCGTCTCTAGAATGCTGTATCGCCTCAATAACATTAGAAACAGGATCTAGTAAGTTGCAATCGACACTTTCTTGAATTGATTTTTCTGAAATACCGAACTCAGCAGGTTGCTTATTTGCATCTTTCAGAGATGAAAAATCCGGTCTGGCCAACGCGGTCGTCAATCTGGAACCCTCTGCCACACTTGGCACCCAGTTTTGAAGAGGTGATCTAGATTGGTTGCTGTGCTTGCTGCGTTCAGCAAGTGAAGTTCCTTTCGTTGCTTGAAAGAAAAGATGAGGAACGTAAACAGGAGACTGAGCCTTTAACAGATTTGACTGATTTAAGGAGCTGCATGACCCGAGCGATGTGCTGGACTCATTCTCTACTCTTTGATTATTCAAACCATCGGAGATAAGTTTGTCTGACATTGACCCATCCAGACAGACCTGCGTACTTTCAGACGATTCAGAAGTCGTGCATTTATCAGTAGAATCATTCTGAAACGGAGCTCTTGAACCGCTACTTGATTTACTTATGTCAAATCCCATAGCTGGAATATCCAATCTTTCGTTTGGTCGATTGTGAGCCATTGAATTAGTATTACTACCACTACTACTCTTACTAGGACGATAGATCTTATCTTGTTCTGAAGTATTCTTATTTTTCAACCTCTTGGAAAATTTGTCTTTCAGTTGTTTTCTATTCCCAGTTTTTTTATCCTTGACCTTCGGCGTTTGCACACCAACAGGATTACATATGCCTTTTAACTGTTTGCTAACAGGAGGACTGACCTGGTCCACCTGTGCACAACATCCACCACTGTTATTCTTTTGAACCTTTTGCCAGACAGTACGGCTGTTTTCCTTCCCGGTACACCGTTGCGAACTCCCCATACCACCAAATCTGTTCGTCCTAGAATTCCCAGACAATTTTTTATTCTGTTTAGTTTTCTTTCCAGGTAAAATCAAACGCGTTTCACTAGCAGTACATCCCTGAATACCATGATTAGCTTTCTCTGCTTCGGCATTAACGTCCACTTCATCTCGTACGGAGTTATGATGAGAATAATCATTCTCTCTAGAAGGGGAATTCTGTCCTTCCAACAGATCAATTCCAAAACCCTCATTTTCAGTTAATTTCAAGGTATGACTATCACAGTTAGAATCTGGGGAATTATTATCAAAAGAATCCTTAGAGCAAAAATCATTGCAACAGCCATTAAATAGCCTTTCTTTTCGATCTACTTCCCCATCGAAACGGGTACAACCAGGTGCTTTGATAAGGGGCTGATTTTCAGATCCATAACCATTATAATCCCCACTAGAATTCTTTGTTGCAGAAGGTGGAACCTCAGATGCATCCCCCTCAACAATTTCAGAGGATATTGAATCTGTGGTTCCAAGTGGCTGAATAATCCTCTCAGAATCCCGTTTAAAATCATTTTTACTGGCCCGAGTATCTGACGGGAAAGGTTCTCGTGCCGTCAAACACAAAACAGATCCATCTCTACAATCTGAACCATTATTTCCACAAGCTTCTAACAATGAACTTCCACGAGCAGAATCCTCGGACGAGACTTCTGTTTCAGCAGAGACAAAATCAGAAGATGTCTTCTTACATTCTATATCCCTCATTTTTGCTTTCTTTCTTGAATTTTTCTTCCCATATCTCTGAATTTTAGCTTCACCAATGGGGATGTCAGAGATTGCACTAGAGTCACCTGATATCAAAGCAGAGCTGGAGCATGAACTCCTCCAAGAGAATTTGCTGGAAGCTTTATTTGACGACTTAAATGCTTTACTATCCACCAATAAGTTTTTATTCGACTCCAACAAGCTTCTACAGTTGAATGAATTGACTGAGTATGTGCCATTAGAGGCAGGGCCGTTGTGCACCAATTTTCTATCAGCTGTAAACTGATTCATTTGAGGCAGGCAGCTCACATGCAAGCTATCTAGGCCTTGCAATGGTAGTGCAACAATTCTCCAGAGCCCATCAGATTCCAGTGTAAGAATACTAATGACGGCAGATCTGAAAAAGTAAACCAAATAAGTAAATGAATAATAATCAACAAGGTTCCTTTGACGACATCCGCTAAATTGGAGCAATACGGGGAAGATTAGCAGATTAGCAGATTAGCATGCCCCCTATGCAAGGATGACACGCACAAATCGAGAAATAATAATCAACGAGTTCTCAATATTGGTAAAAAGAAACAGAACAATGTCGTAGGTCAACGATTGTATTACTAAAGAATTACCTGTAATCAAAAAAGTTCCTCCATTCAAAAGAAGAAACTTCAGAATCCTGAAAAAAAAAAAATAGTCAAGCATAAAATTTTATGCAAACCAAAAACAAAACCAAAGAAAATAAAATCTTCGTAATTATGAACCTTAATTCTTCTCGAACAATTATCTTCCTGAATTTTTACTTCTAATAACTGCTTTCCTTTGTCTGGAACTTTCTGAAATTCACTACTTTTTTCAAGAGCACACTGCATCGTTTTTTGTACCTGTTATTAAACCAGTTCAAAAAATCAAACTTCTTTAGTTATATGTCCAAGGGCAGCCGGTTAGGTTGTTTACATGAAATGTTACTCTTTTTATCTTGACATTATAGCACATATGTACATCACACACACGAAAAAGAAAGAATAATCCGAAGAACTACTAACCAGATATAAAACCAGCTAAATACGAAAGAAACAATGCAATATCAACATATAATTCGCATACGAAAGAAAAATAAAAATTGACTTAAAGCAAGGACAAAGCACGCGCATAAAAAGTAAAGTCACGGTCGATATTTTTCGACATTGTTGTGTGGAATGTTAATATTCGAGTATTTCGACTCAAATTTCAAATAAAAAAAGACCATTTGAAGCACATGCGTGAAAAAATTGAGTCACGGTCGATATTTTTCGACATTGTTGCATGGAATGTTCAAATTCCATGACTTCAACCCAAATTTCGAAAAAGTATATCCTATAAAGGTGTAGGTACATGCTTAAAAAATGGAGTCATGGTCGATATTTGAGGAATATTTATATTCGAGTATTTCGACTGAAATTTTGAAGAAAAAGAGCGAAAGCCATGTACGTACGGACTTAAAATCGAAACCCTAATTTAGAAACTCTAATTTGGCCATTTGAAGAACAGAAAAGTAAGCAACTAGAAACAACAAGAATCTTTATCAAATAATAGTTCAAGAAATCTAAAACCAATTGAAATGTGCAATATTTTGATTACGACCATATTTTATAACAGGTATAGGGAGCTCACTAATCTTGGGGAGGCTTCGACCACCCCAAAGTTAGCTTCAAAAAAATTAGAATCCTCGATGATGATCATCAAAGATATGCAGGCAAGCGTTGAAATATCAGAAATCTCAAATCTCTTCAAGGATCAAACACAAAAATAGCCTTGAAATGTCATTTATTAGAACAAGCTAATAGCCAAAAACCCGAAGAACAATCATAAGATGCAATAAGGGAGAAAATCCAGATACAAAAACAACAATACCACATTTCATGAATCGGATTTCTCCGATAAAAGACAACAAAAAGCTGTAGTACCTAAAAATCATTAAACCAAAATTCATATTACCAGTCAAAAGAAGCTCGTTCACGAAGACAGCCAAAGCTCCCAATTAATTGCGAGGAGGAAGGGAAAATTGTGAAAAACGGACAAAGAATCGAAGAAGAAAGCATCCATGGTATTACTCCATTGAAATTAACCACGAAATTACAACCATTGAGGAAGCGTAGTACTAAATTTGACTAAACCCGGAAATATCAGAGGGGCAAAAAAAAATCTCAATTTAAGAACTATACAAATTTAGACACAATCTGCGCCCAAATATAGCCGCGAAATTCAGATTACAGGGGAACATAGAAAATCTACAACAATCAACTAGTAACCACTAATGGAAATGCCTCTCCTCCACCGCCATCTCTCAATTAAATCGCAACTCAAAATAGAGAAAGCCGATAGATAGCTTATAAATTATAGTAACTTTTTACATACAAATATATAATGATTTAAGTTAGTTTCGTATAATAGGTGGAAATAGCTGGCTGAAATTGGATTGACAGGCCATTCCACGCTAAGAATGACACATGCAAAAACCAAATCAAATCAAAAGGAGTGAGCGATTGACTAACAGCAGCGATTGACTAAGAACAGCAGAGGAGGCAACTGACCCATTTTAATCGGCGAGAGAGTCGAAGGCTGACCCATTCTGATCTGCGAGAGAGTCGAAGGAAGTACAGTGATCGAAGAGCAGGGTTCTGGTTTATCTTCTACTTTTCCATCCGCCACTGCTTTACTTAGTTTACCTTCAATCAGTACGCTTTCGAGTCCACTCGATTGAGTTAATGGAACCCAAAATAAATCTATATATAAAATCAAATAAATAATAAATATATTCCAATTTGTTTAGATTAAACAAATTTTTAATAATATTTTGTATTTAAAAAAAAAAATCGAAAAATGGTTAGAGTTTAAAAAATAAATATTAGTTAAAAAATATTTTTGAATAAATATATTCCAATTTGTTTAGATTAAACAAAGTTTTAATAATATTTTGTATTTAAAAAAAAATCGAAAAAATGGTTAGAGCTTAAAAAAAATAAATATTAGTTAAAAATTATTTTTTACTTTTCAAAAATTTTATTAATGCTCTTAAACTTTTTTTTAAGTATTTAATAATAATGGTACGGAAACTAAACCAACGAGCTTTAATAATACCAATAATTTATTTATGAAGTGTAAATCAGTATATTAACAATTATAATTTTTTTAATTTTATTTTATAAGGGTGAGGTCGTTAAAGATGGAACTAATATAATATTTAGAAATTTATGATATATTTAAAACAAAATATTGTTAAATGGATTTTTTAATTTTTTTTAATTTAAAAATATTATTGAAGATTTTAAAATTTTAGAATTATTTTTATTAATTTTAAAAAAAAATTATATAGCAATTATTACTATTATTATTATTTTAGTGGGATGCAAAATTAAGAGAAAATGGCTTTAAATTTAATTTATGATGTATGTTTTAAAAAACTCGAAGAAATCTATAAATAACTCAAATATTTAAATGAAAAAATAATGAGTTTATAATACCATATTATTGTTATTTGGAATATGAGATAACCTTATTTATTTTCTCTCCACTCTTTTTCTTTTTTATTCTCTTTTCTCACATGGCCCTATTCTACTAATATATTTAGGGAAGAAATTTTCGACTAACTTTTAGGGAAGAAATTTTTTATAAGGGTCGAGATCCAAAACAAAATCCCCACCAACATCAAAACACATGCTCCAAATTGCCCGTACCCTAGCAATAAGAGGGAGAAAATGTTGAGGATTGTTGGGAGGGAGTCCCACAAGGATCAGTGCTTCTTGTAGGCGACTTGTATTTTTTCCTATCAGATGAGTCATGGTTTCCAACAAAGAATAATTTTCTGGTATTTAGAAGAACATGAATCAAATGGCTATTATCTGTTGGATGTCTAACTTATTTCACGAGGATAATGCGGTATTGGAAGGGAAGAATACTCTACTATATTATTATATTGCTAGCGCTATAATCATGTTCATGTTTGCATTGCAGAGAAGAATCCTTAAGAAGTCCTTACGAGAGAGTTACAAAATATTCAATGATACTAAAAAACCATCGCCAAATAAGCATTTCAGCGGGCCTCATACTGAACAACTGCAAAAACAGAACAATTCCGATTAGCTTCAAATACCAAGGAAACAGAGAGTAGTAAAAGATGCATGCTTTCTTTAAATGTAGTAAATAAAAATGACCATATTTTTTTTTTGTAACCCCAAATCTATGCGAACAGATATTGTCCTATTTGGACTTTTTCCTTTTTCTTTTCGGCTTCCTTGAGATATTGTCCTCTTTGGGCTTTTTTATTTTTCTTTCGGGCTTCCTCTCAAGGCTTAAAAACGCATATGCTAGGGGAAGGTATCCACACTCTTATTCTTTGGGCTTTTTCTTTCGGGCTTCCCCTCAAGGCTTAAAACGCATATGCTAGGGGAAGGTTTCCACTCTTATTCTTTGGGCTTTTCCTTTCGGGCTTCCCCTCGAGGCTTTAAAACACATATGTTAGGGGAAGGTTTCCACACTCTTATTCTTTGGTTTTTACCTTTCGGGCTTCCCCTCAAGACTTTAAAACGCACATGCTAGGGGAAGGATTCCACGCTCTTATAAAGGGTGTTTTTTGTTCTCCTCTACAACCAATGTGGGACATCACAATCCATCCCCTTCGGGGCCCAGCCCTCGCTAGCACTCGTTCGTTTCTCCAATCGATGTGGGACCCCCACCAAATCCACCCCCTTTGGGGCCAGCGTCCTTACTGGCACACCGCCTCGTGTCTACCCCTCCTTCGGGGAACAGCAAGAAAGCTAGCACATCGTCCGATGTTGGGCTCTAATACTATTTGTAACGACCTAAATCCACTGCTGGCAGATATTGTCCTCTTTGGACTTTTCCCTTTTGGGCTTCCCCTCAAAGCTTAAAACGCGTATGCTAGAGCATCCCAAGTCATAAGAGGGATACCCCAAAGAAGCACTTTTTCAGTCAATTACTACCAAAGATCGAGAACAGATTTCGCTCAAACACAACACGTTAGGACATTATACTAAATCACTACAACCTACGTAAACGTCAAAACAAACTGATGTTAACATGAATTTTGAGATGATCCATTTTTGGAATTTTCAAATGAACTATGAAGCAGGGAAATGAAGGTTAAAGATCACGAAGAAGACAGCATTGAGAATGGATGTTGATAGTGTGATCAAGGGAATGCAAAATAAATACACAAGAAGTGAAAAGGTAGCTGATCAGCTTATGAGAAGTGGTGCAGTGGACATGGAACGCTCAAACAAGTGGGATCTCAAACGCAATGCAATCAACTTTAGAATTAGACCAACAAAATACAAAACTGTCCAAAGCTTATCAAGCATCGATCGCAGTGTTTAACCTTATTTTCATCAACTTAACTAAGACTAAACTAAGAGGCTAGCTGTGAGATCTCACATCGATTGTAGAGAGGAACGAGTGCCAGTGAGGACGTGGGGCTCTGAAGAGAAGTGGATTGTGAGATCTCATGTCAATTGGAGAGAGGAACAAGTGTCAGCAAGAACGATGGTCACCGAAGGGGAGTGGATTGTGAGATCCCACATCGGTTGGAGAAGTTAACAAAGCATTCTTTATAAGGAAGTGGAAATCTCTCTCTATAGCTGATGCGTTTTAAAAAACTTGAGTGAAAGCCCATAAGGGAAAACCTAGAGAACAATATCTACTAGCTATGGGCTTGGGCCGTTACACTAGTTCTCGCCCCCACCAAATTTTTTTTACTCTACTATTAATTAAAAATCCCGCCACTGTTTCTTAGTTCATCGAAAATTTATGGACAAGCATATGAAAGTCAGAAACAACTTCATGGACGACACTTAAAATTCCAAACATCAGTGGAAATTAAAAACTTAAACGGAAATATCGTACATAGAGACGACACATTCATGAGTAAAAGAAAAAAAAAAACAAATATATCTTACTGCGACGGGTGCGCTTCTTGTAGAGAATACGATAACCACACTCTCGGCACTGTATAACATCACCCTGCTTCAGAGTGTTCTCCATTCCACAATCTACACCAATTCGACAGTACTCAAGATCCAAACATAGGTGAATATTTAGTGCAAGTATTTTAAATATAGACTTAAACTATTGGATTCCAATATATATGCATATTCGATTGTGAAAATATAGACTCAAATCAATAAACTTCCAGATTCCCGATGTTTTAATGTAATCAAAGTAACTATACACTGATTAAAGGATGCACACGAGAACCAAACTTGAAAACCTAAATATTCAGTAGATTTTGAAGCATGGAATCAATAAACACAACAACCGTACCTCCACATATGTAGCTCACTGGTTCGGGTTGAGGATCCATGAGTCAAACTTCAAAAAACTTCCTGCCAAATAAATTATCGATAGAATAATGAGAAGATGTAAAATAAGACGAAATCATCGATATTGAGTACAAATTTAAACATATGAGTGGGAAAACTGAAATAATACGAACGAAATCCCCACAAAAATTGTGATGATTCGAGATGTTTAGCGCAACAATTTCCATGACAGAGAGAGGAACGTACCAGAGGCGGGAAGAAGAAGCGCTTGATAATTGATTGTGAGGGAAAGTCGACGCTGGTCGACTTAAAAAAGGACGGACTTGTGGAAAATTGAAATCCGTTGAAGACGAGAACCCTAAACAATCAGCCAATAAAAGTCCGCCACGTGTACTTGTGAAGACTTTTCCCGGGCAATTTCTCAAATATTTTCTTCTTTTATTTTTAAATTCAGCCTAAAGACACCCCTCTTCGATTTTTTTTTTTTTTAATTAATAATTTCTAAAATTAGATGGTTGAGATATAATATTTAAAAAATATATTATTTACTTCTATGGTTTAATTTAGAGTATATTTTATTTTATTCTGAATATTTAATTAGTTTATATTTTTTTTTATTGATAGGTATTAGTTGCTACCTTGTATCTTACTTAAACGTTTTGAACATCAATGAGAACACACTATCGATTCCAATTCTATTTCTATTCCTCATTTTTAACATGGTATCAGAGTATCGATCTTGATATTCTTAAATATCAAAATTTTCTCTTGAGTTAGGGTTTGGTACCAGAACCAAAGCCAAACCCTAACTAGTGAAGTTTTTATAGCCGTTGATCATCCATCGTGATAAGTATCTTCAAATTTCTCATCAAGCTCAAAGGTGGCATATTCAAGATGTTTGTATTTTCTTTCACAACCTCTCAGGATGTTCGTATTCAAGGTGACATATACACTCCTAAACACAAGTTGAGTGTTATTGATCTACCCTCTCTATTTTCACTACTAGGAAGACATAAGTGTTATTGACCTACACTCTCTTCTCAAAGACAACTTGAGTGTTATCGACCTACACTCGTAAAGACAACTTAGGTGTTATTGACTACACTTGCAAAGACAACTTGAGTGTTATTGACCTACACTTGCAAAGACAAGTTGGATGTGATTAACATACACTCTCTAACATGAGGGGTGAGGGGAAGTATTAAGATATAATTTTTGGAGAATATATTATTTATGAAATATATCTAAGATATTATATCTTAATATTCTTTCTTTATCATTTGATTTATAGTATATTTTATTCATTATCAATATTTAAAAAATTCTATTTCAATTCTATTTTTATTTCTCATTCTTAACATAAATAATAATTTTTTTCTTCAAAAAAAAAAAAATATCTCCTTATTTTTCTTACTCTTGTTTATATGATATTAAAAAAAATTAAAATTTAGTCCCTATAATTTTAAAATTTAGAATTAATTTTTATAATTTACTAAAATTAAAATTATAGAAATTATTTATTAAGATAAAAGATTAAATTTTCTCACTAAATTTGTGAGTTGTATTTATATTAAAATATTTATTTATGAGTTGTATTTTTGGCTTAATTTAGATAAATTATAAAGTTTTGTATTTTATTAAATAATGAAGCTTTGTAGTAATTAAATAGTTTCCCGGGTTATTATCGACTCGTCCTTGCTTCCTTGTCGTCTTGCTGCTTCATGTTCTTCCGTTGATTTTTTCACACGAAATCAATTTTGAACATGATTTTTGTTTTTCATCACAAAACAGGAGAAGTTGTTGTACAAAGCTGACGAAATTGCCTGGAAGCTTGTTCGATGATTCCGCGCTATTTTAATTCCACTTGTTCAATGTCGTGATTCGAATTTTTCTCTTTCCAGAAAATAGAATTTTCGACGTACAAATTCTCCCGTTTCTTTCGAGGGAAGTTAGAATTTCAAGGAGGAATTGATTTCATAAATTACAGGTCGATTCTTTGATCTCGTTGTACCGTTGGTCGTTTCTCGGTCGGAAGGCGAGTCCGGCCAGTGGCCGCGGACCACGATTTCGAAGTCTTGGTGTTCGAAGCCCTCTAATGAACTCTTTCGAGAAAACGCCTGAAAGGCGCTTACCTCTTTATTCCGATGGCTCTCCCTCTTCTTACGGTAATAATCAATCCCCTCTCGATCTTGGCGCTGCTCTGTTCATCTAAATCGATGGCGATTTCATTTTTGCAGGTAAAGATCATTCAAAATTGGGGCACAAGAAGCAATTAATCAGGAAACGAGGCGGATTTGTATTTCGAGTTTACGAGCATGGTAAGGATCGGGAGTTTTTGCTTTCCAAATTTATTGCACACCACCTGTTTGTAGAAATGCCACCTGAAATTTTTCGCATATATTATGATTGAATCAGCGTAAACTTGTGTTTTTTTGTGAATCTGTAGTTAAATTGGGGCCTAAATTCTCGGTTACTGCCAGAGGAAAATTGAGATTAGGGGCAAAAATTATACGACAAGGTGGTAGAAAGAACATATTCAAACATGCTTTTGGGATTGTAGAAGGAGAAGAGCTTTTGAAGGCCTCTCAATGTTACTTATCAACAAGCGCAGGACCCATTGCAGGGCTTCTTTTCATGTCCACACACAGGGTTGCTTTCTGCAGTGAGCAAAGTATCACTTTCCCTTCACCAACTGGAGAACTGATCAAAACTCAGTACAAGGTAACCTTTAGATTTAAGCCTTCAGCTGTGGATCATAGGAGATTGCAAATAAATCATGTTTGATTTGATTTGATTTGATTTGATTTAACCATGTTCATAAGAAAGTTTTGCGTTCAGAAAATGGAATTTAAAGCATCTTTGATAGAAACTTAATGAACTTTTTGGCTGTTGATTTCAGAAAATGGAAAGTTTTAAAGATTTTAGGATTGGAATGGAAGATTCATAGATAGATACAGAATATTAAAGAAATCCCCTACTTTTTGTTGGAACAAAGTGATTGAACAAGCTAAAAGTCTCTGGAATCTTTCTGCTTAATACATATCCAGAATTTTGATGAAGGCATCTTTGAAACTTTAAGCACCATGTGATGCAAAATTTCCATAAGATGCAAAATTTTTCGTTCGAAAACAATCAAAGCGGCGTATTAGACCCCTGCTTTGAATTCTGACTTTGCTTGGAAAGTGGAACTCTAGCCCGAATAGGGGAGGCGAGAACATCTTTAGCCATTAAAAAGTTTAAGAATTTCTCTAGAACATCTTTAGCCATTAAAAAGTTTAAGAATTTCTCTAGAACATCTTTAGCCATTAAAAAGTTTAAGAATTTCTCGAGACCATCTTTAGCCATTAAAAAGTTTAAGAGCTTCTCTAGAACATCTTTAGCCATTAAAAAGTTCAAGAGCTTCTCTAGAACATCTTTAGCCATTAAAAAGTTCAAGAGCTTCTCGAGAACATCTTTAAGAGCTTCTCTAGAACATCTTTAAGAGCTTCTCTAGAACATCTTTAAGAGCTTCTCTAGAACATCTTTAAGAGCTTCTCTAGAACATCTTTAAGAGCTTCTCTAGAACATCTTTAGCCATTAAAAAGTTCAAGAGCTTCTCTAGAACATCTTTAGCCATTAAAAAGTTTAAGAGCTTCTCGAGAACATCTTTAGCCATTAAAAAGTTTAAGAGCTTCTCGAGAACATCTTTAGCCATTAAAAAGTTTAAGAGCTTCTCGAGAACATCTTTAGCCATTAAAAAGTTTAAGAGCTTCTCGAGAACATCTTTAGCCATTAAAAAGTTTAAGAGCTTCTCGAGAACATCTTTAAGAGCTTCTCTAGAACATCTTTAGCCATTAAAAAGTTCAAGAATTTCTCTAGAACATCTAGCTCCAGCCCGAATAGGGGAGCGAGAGTTCAAGAACTTCTCTAGAACATCTTTAGCCATTAAAAAGTTCAAGAATTTCTCTAGCTCCAGCCCGAATAGGGGAGCGAGAATTCAAGAACTTCTCTAGAACATCTTTAGCCATTAAAAAGTTCAAAGAATTTCTCTAGCTCCACAGCCCGAATAGGGGAGCGAGAACATTTTGACCATTCCAAAAACACTCTCAAACTCCAGCCTGAATAGGGGAGGCGAGAACATTTTTAACAATTACAAAGTTCAAGAATTTCTCTAGCAATTAGGACATGTTCGTTAACAACGATGACTAAATTGACTTTGATCATTCGGAAAACACTCTCAAACGTGTTCGTATAAGTGGGGTGTGATTTGATTTTGTGCAGGTTATGATACCATTAAAGAAGGTCATAAAGGCCAACCAAAGCGAGAATGTTAGTGAGCCAGATATGAAGTATATAGAAGTGGTGACGGATGACAACTTTGATTTCTGGTTTATGGGATTCTTGAGATATGAGAAGGCATTTAAAACTCTCCGGAAGGCCATTTCCATGGCTCACAGATGTTGAAGAAGATGGTTGCATCACATTCTGGTGTGGTTTTTTGAAAGTTAGAAAATTCTTAGGGATTTCACAAACCACATCTTTAGTGTCTCTAAGGGATTGTTCTGTATTTTGTAAGATTCAGATGAGTGCTAGTTGGATTGAATCATGTTAAATATATATATATATATATATCTATTTGTTAAATTACAAATTTGGTCGTTTCAGAACGATAAAATTTTAAGTGTTTGAATTAGTCTATATGCTTACTAAAATTCTCATGAATTATCCCTTTTGAACATTTTATCAAATCACATGAACTATATGAGATTTTATGAAATCATAGAGATGAAATTTTAGCTTTTTTAGTTCTCCCGCACCCATCCACCGACCTTGATCTTATGAGATGTGTTCAGTATGAGTATGCTTGTACGGACCCGAAAGATGGTCAACTATGCTTGAGCGGAGCGAAGCCAGAAGAAACTCAAGTGTAGATCCGCAACGGCAGTGACATGTAAATCGTTTGTCTGACTTAGGTATAGGGGCAAACCATTTAGTTATGCTTGAGTGGGGCGAAGCCAGAAGAAACTCAGGTATTGACATGTAAATCGTCCTGTCTGACTTAGGTATAGGGGCAGAAGACTAATCAAACCATCTAGTTATGCTTGAGCCGCTCAACCAGAAAAAATTCAGGTGGAGACCCACAACGATATTGACATGTAAATCGTTTGTTTCACTTGGGTTGCTTGAGCGGGGCGAAGCCAGAAAAAAGTTAGGTGGAGACCCACAACGATATTGACATGTAAATCGTTTGTTTGACTTGGGTATAGCGACAAAAGAGTAATCAAACCATCTAGTTATGCTTGAGCGGGGCGAAGCCAGAAGAAATTCAGGTGGAGACCCACACAACGATATTGACATGTAAATCGTTTGTTTGACTTGGGCATAGGGACAACAAAAGACAACCATCTAGTTATGCTTGAACGGGGCGAACATGATATTGACATGTGAATCGTTTAACTTAAGTATAGGGGCAAAAGACTAATCAAACCGGGTAGTTATTCTCTCAGGTCATGTATTTTACTCGCATAATTTAGTCATTAGTCATTTTTCTAATGACCAAAGGTATAATTCAACTTTTTTTTTTTTATATGAGAGAAGATATAAAGATTGGATTAGCTCGACTATTTTTATATTTTTAGTAATAATATTTGCCTACATGCCGGTGTTAATGGGTTAGCAATTTTATATCACCGAATTTATGGAAATTATCCACATTGAATAAGCCCGTTTTTGACCAAAACTTATATTAAAAAATATAAATATATCAAAATTAATACTCAAAATATTCTTGAGCCTATCATGTTCTAAGACCGACACGTCAGATTCTTGGGTAGATATAAGTTTTAAATAGTTAGTCAAACTTTTTGCCCTCTCGTGTGGTCGTAACATGACCAGCCTAATCCCACCGCTAATAGATTAAGGAGAGGGTTTACAAGATCACAGTTTTAAAACGCATCTATTAAGGAGAGGGTTACACACCCAGGAATGCTTCGTTTCCCTCCTCAACTGATGTAGGACATCACAATCCACCCTCCTTGGGGCCAACATCTTGCTGGCATACCGTCCAGTCTCGGTTCTGACATCATTTATAATAGCCCAAACTTACTCCTAGCAGTATTTTCCACTTTAGCTCGTTACATATCACCATCACCTCACAATTTTAAAACAAGTCTACAAGGGAGAGGTTTCCACATCTTGAAGAATGTTTAGTTTCTCTCTTCAATCGATGTAAAACCTCACCGTTCACAACCCAAGCCACATAAGAGTTGTCTCACATGTGTTGGGTTGGGTCGTCTAACTTGGGTTAAGTAGTTCGAGAAGTTTGGATCATCAGGTCATTCGAACACCCCTTCAACGGTCCCAAAAACGGAATTAAAAATAACTCTTCCATTATGGGGCTGTTTTGATTTGAATGTATTTTCTAAGGTAAGATGTGTAGAACATAGGTACCTTTAATAACTTCTAAAGAACAATGGCTGAAAATAGCATCACAGACAAAACATAACAACACAATGTGGTGACCCTTTTGTTGGGAGCTTCTCAAACTGGAGTAGTCTTTGCCACCACTGATTCTAAGTCTTCTTTGGCGCTAATGCTGCAGAGAGTGATACCGTTGTTAGAAGCTATACAAATGCATTCATGGCTGGTTCGATTAGGAAATCGAAAAAAATAGTTCGTGGGGTTCGGTTCGAGTAAAACTATACATCTTTTGTCGATTCGGCTGCCCTCGGGTTGGTTCAATATAGGTTTGGAAACTGGTTTTTTACTTTCCGAAAGCACAGCTGCCCTCGGGTTGGTTCAATAGGTTTGGATACCGGTTTTTTATTTCCTGAAAACTCGGCTGCCCTCAGGTTGGTCCAATGTAGGTTTGGAAACCGGTTTTATTTCCCAAAAACTCGGCTGCCCTCGGGTTGGTTCAATGTAGGATTGGAAACTGGTTTTTTACTTTCCGAAAGCACGGCTGCCCTCGGGTTGGTTCAATGTAGGTTTGGAAACCGGTTTTTTACTTCCCAAAAGCACGGCTGACCTCGGGTTGGTCCAATGTAGGTTTGGAAACCGGTTTTATTTCCCAAAAACTCGGCTGCCCTCGGGTTGGTTCAATGTAGGATTGGAAACTGGTTTTTTACTTTCCGAAAGCACGGCTGCCCTCGGGTTGGTTCAATGTAGGTTTGGAAACCGGTTTTTTACTTCCCAAAAGCACGGCTGACCTCGGGTTGGTCCAATGTAGGATTGGAAACCGGTTTTATTTCCCAAAAACTCGGCTGCCCTCGGGCTGGTTCAATGTAGGATTGGAAACTGGTTTTTTACTTTCCGAAAGTACGACTGCCCTCGGGTTGGTTCAATGTAGGTTTGGAAACTGGTTTTTCACTTTCCGAAAGCACGGCTGCCCTCGGGTTGGTTCAATGTAGGTTTGGATACCGGTTTTTTATTTCCTAAAAACTCGGCTGCCCTCGGGTTGGTTCAATGTAGGTTTCGACTCAAAAAACCGTTCCGATCCACTTACACCCCTCTTAGTACCCATGTACAGCAAAATAGAAACCTATATGAAGCATTTTTCCTATATATGCACAAATCCTAATCAAGCAAATCTTGTACCAAAGAAGACCATTTAGGAATCATATCTATAGGTCACAAAAGTTATTTGAATGATTCACCTGAAAGTAACATCGCCACTCGGTGTCAATGTCTTGGAGATCCAACTCGGGACCGACTTTTCGAGCTGCTCAATCCGCTCTTCCGCCTCTCCTACAAGAAAACATGTAAAAGTCGAGCAAAAGTTCAAACCAAATTCACGTCCAAAATCACGTACGAAAACCATACATACTTCGCTCTGTAATATCAAGACTATTCATTATAATCTTGTGCACCAGCTCGTCCTTGGTAATCGAAGCGCAATTTACAGACTTGAAAACGTTGTAGATAACACGAACAAGTTCGGGCAAGCAAGACGATTCTTCACAAGTTACACGTCCACTCGAAGAATCCTTTCGGTAACGCTCGTGATGGAAATCTCTCTTTTCCGGGATATCATAGCATTGCAAATCATCTACACTGAAACTCAATGGACCATTATCACCTTCCATGCCAGAAAAGTTGAGAAACCTTTTTGCAGGTTTACATAAACTTCCTACACTTGCAGTTTTCCTCATTTTCACATCAGAACTCGGTAGCATCGATCTTTTCGGTGTCGACTGTACCGGGGTTTGTGTCATTATATTGCTAGAAGCAGACGTTGCAGGCTTGACGACAGGACTCTCAGAAGAATTAGCAGTGGCTCGAGACGAGATTGACTGCACGGGAAGATCTTCGAGCAAATTATCGTTATTATCTTCCTCCTCTTTCACACAAGCTGGAGCAGATGGCAAACCAACAACAGAAGATGTAATAGGCTCTGATAGCTCTGTTTTAGGAACAGCTTTCTTAGAGAAATGTCTCTTGAAGGTTGACTGTGGATAAAGGTCTTCAAAGGACAACTCGGTTTGTACGGATATTGGCTCAGATTTATCTGAAGAATTATCGGTCGATTGCTCGAGAGAGAACGTAATGTTTCTCCGGTTGAAGGGCTCCGGTAGCGCCGCCTCTGGAACTTCACTTTTCTGGTTGCCAAACCAAATGAGAAAAATAGTTAAATTACGAGAGGCTTACTAGTAAAACGGTCACAAATGTAACAAAATAATGATTTCCATCTTCGCAAAATTCTCCGTTTATTTATGTGGGAATCAAAACGGAGATTCTCCGTAGAGAATTAACGAGGATCGGGATCCCACAAGGAATTTTTCAAAAAAAAAAAAAAAAATCGAAGAATTTTTTAATGGATAATTTCCATATTCCAATCTAATATTTAAGGAGAAAAAATATAATATAAATATATAATAAGTTATTTTTATACCTTAGATATAAAAAATGAGCGGGGTAGGGATTTGGTGGGGATCGAGGTTGGGAGTAGGGTCAGAGAATATAATTCCCACCTCGTTTAGCTAATAGAGATAAATCTCTCTCCACTCTCCCTCATTTCTCGAACGGGGTCAGGGCTCCGGGGGTTAAATAGACATTTCTATGCAGCCCATTCTAGGAATGACTCATAGTCCATCCGTGCTGCTTCTCGAGAGGTTTTTCCGACCCCAAAGCGAAGAGGCAAAGGTTTAAGCTATGAAATTTTCATGACCATGGAAGACATATCTAAACCGTCTAATCTCTAGGTCGCTAGAAAAACGTCTCTAAACTCGAACAATTTATTATAGTGTTGAATGCTGCTACACAGACAACAATTTATTATAATGTAGAAAGTACCTCTGGATGCATGACAAAGAATTTTGCTACCCTTGAAGCGAAAACTTTGTGTAACGCCAGAAAATCGGAATGCTCGGAGTGACCTTTTACGGTATCTAATCGAAGACTGATTATCATTTCCGACTTCATGCATGACGTTTTCTTGTCATGAATCGTCACTTTATCAATAGTCACAACTTCTGGAATGATATACACTATTTGTGCTAGATGTCTGTGTAAAAACTTTCTGCAAAAGAAACGAAACGAATCAACTTAGATCAACCAAGAACGAACAAAACTAATCAAATTGAACCAATTCGGTCCATTTCCTCGATCGATCCGATTTTGATTTGCATCGTAATCTAGTAAAAGTTTTTACACGTTTTCGAGTTATTTTGTTTCACCTACCCAATGAAACTATTAGTTCAGACACAACATTAATAAATTGATCGTCGTTGATCGGTTAAATGCGACGAGATAGCAGTAAAAAAGCTCAGTAGATTCATCAGCGAACGCTACGATATACCTTTTACTCATAACCGACACCTGACCGGATACATTGTGAAATGTAGATGGCTTCTTACGCATTCCAAGCAGCCTTAGTGAGGAAATCAAGCAAGTAAAGAACTCTACAATGCTTTGATATCTGCATACAATCAAAATGTTGGTTTTAAATCTTCTATATCGTTTAAGAATCATTCAAGTTTGACATGATCGATCATAATATAATAGTTTTTTATATAAAATTTTAAGAACTAAAACAAATCATTTGAAAGTTTAGGAAGAAAAACGAAGTAGGCCTACCAAAGCTCGGGAATCGAAACAAGATCTAAACGTCGAATGCTATAGGCATTGCATCTAGTAAAAATATACTCACTTTTCTTGATGTTTGATCCCTCCTTCCTTCGACTTTCCTTTCGAGTACTCGTCTCCCTTCTCCGGTGTCATACATACAACGTTACCAGAAACTCCTTCCTTATGTGGCGGAAATGGAACACGTTTAGCTTCAATGGCTGAAACATCATGGCTACCATCTTCACATGTTTTTTCACCCATTCTTCAACCGATCGAATCGAAAACTGGCATAGCCAAAACCGATAAAAGATCAGAATTCTCTCCGAGAATCAATCAAAGCTATCGAATACATGACACGGATTCGAGAATTAACGAAAATCCTAAAAGGAAAACTAAAATTATAAAGGATTAATCGAGGAATTAACCAAGATTAATATGAATTTACCCCAACTTATCCTAATCCTAACACATAACTAAAATCACTTCAGGACCATCAGACATTTAATCAAATAAGTCTTCAGCACAAGGGAGAATCTATCAGAAATTAAACTAACAGTTCGATAGTAATGAAGAAATGAGTAAATTAATAGAGTAATTTCTTTCCACAATTACCCGTTACGTGGCCTGAAATGGAGAATCTTCCAGAAATTACAGCAGATGGTCGTGAAGAACATTAGCGTAAACAAAAAAAGTTACTACAGAATTTAACCCTTCCATACGACAGTTGGTCTACAGCCAAAAACCTTACTGGGCATAACTGATGGTAAAATCAAGAATTAAAGGGGTAAAAAATTGAAGAAAAAGGGGAGAAATACCTTGAGCCAACAATGGCGGATCAATGCTTGTAGCAGTAGTAAGAGGAACTGGTAAGGAAAGGGGGCGGAGGAGATGATTACTGGAACGGAGGGAAAATCCTCCAATTGAAATTTGCCTTCGGTTCGAATGCCGCGGCCCTCTATTTATATATAATTTCTTCTTTCCTTGCTTTTGACCGTTGGAGGCCCAAAAGAAAACCTTCTTCGGAAAAATGGGATATCTGGGCCAGGCCCATTTACACTTTTGATGTGAATTATTGTTAGCATTTGGTGGGACCATCGCAATGGTTTGTTTTACTTAAACAGTCATATTTCCCTTGTCCGTACTACTTTTGAGTTGGTTGTTCATATAGGAACCGTTCCCAGTACGTCCCCCGACCGACACGCAGTGACCCCCTCTCATCGCAGAAGCAGCTCGAGCAGCCCACTAACATCTAACAGGGTTCAAGTCTGAGACCCGTGCCCATCCCTTAGAGCCAATCCTTTTTCCGATGTTACAAATCCATTTTACCGACTTTCCTTGCCTACGTTGTTCCATCGACAAGAGGCTATTCACCTTAGAGACCTGATACAGTTATGAGTACGACCAGACGTGGGAGGCACTCAGTCCTCCAAATTTTCAAGGGTAGTCGGGGATGCGTCTGACACCATGCAACGAGCCATTTCCAACATGACACTAACCATTGTTTTTTTTATTATTATTATTTTAAGAAATTTATGGTTTTTTTTTTTTTTATTTATGGTATTTTTTAAACATGATACTAACAATTATGTCCGTGAAAAAAAATATTTTTAAAAATGAATGATATTTTAAAGTTTTTTTAAAAAATTTAAGGGTATTAGTATTTTTTTTTTTTTTTAGTTTAAAAATAATTTTAAAATTTCAAGAATATATTACCTCCAAATTAATGCAATGACATTTTTCAAAAAGGTATAAATTAATATTTTTATTAATTCAAACTACATTTTATTTTACAACATTTTCCACCGCCCATGGACGCTCGAATTTCAACGCTTAGGAGGTGCGTTCGATTAGTCGTTTGAATTTCGACTGCGTGTCATGATTCTACGCTGCCACGTGGACGTTGTAAAAGGTTTGGACGGTGTCGTTTTTGTGCAGCTTTCGTTTTCGGAGGTCCGACGACGTGGACGGCTTAGAGACAGAAGAAAGTGTTTTGGGATTTTACGGACTTTTATGTTCAGTCAATTTCAGTCTTTCATCTGTCCATTGAAAGTAAAGTAACATACGACAATTGAAAAGCTTTTGAGTTTTTTTTTTTTTTTTTTTTTTTTTTTTTTTAAATAATATTTTTCTTTTTAAGTTTATATGTATTTATATAATAAATACGAGTGTTCATATGACCCGATAACCCGACCTATTCAAACTACCTAACTCACAAACTAAAAAGGATTGGGTTAGATTTTTTTTCCGACACTTGTGTTGAATTTCTGAAGAATAAAAAATTCGACTTGATTTGTAGTTTGAAATTTTTTAGATTGGTCAACCCGATCAACTCGAAAATAGGATTAGAACCCACCTCAACTCGTTCTTAGTTTGAATATTAAATGAATATTAAAATTTAAATTAGGTAAGGATGAAAATTATATATAATACAGAGACACAATGAATATAAAAGGATTAATTAATTAATTTTTTTTATTGTAATTAAATAAACACAAATTTTAATTGTTTTTTTATTTTTTATTTTATTTTAGAAAATGGGTTTGTTTTATTATCAATTTTTTATCACCATATTTCATCTTTTATGAAGAAAATATTTTAATCTTTATTCAAATTTCAATAATAAAAAATAAAAATTTGAAAGCATATTTAAAGAAAAGATAACGCCAAGCTAAAAATAAAGTATATTAATATGCCAAATAATGAAATTATATAAAGTACGTTCAATTATTACATTTATATTTTAAAATTAAAATTATTATTATTTGATCAATAATTCTATATTATCTCTCAAACTTATAATTGACCATTGCTGTTGATTGTACGGAGTTCCCCACTAACAAATTTCATTCATATTACTAATATATATATATATATATATATATATATATTTATTTATTTATTTATTTATTTATTTATTTATTTATTTAGATAAAGAAATCCTCGTATCGTACAAATTGCAATTTAATTAATATTTATTATTATTATTATTTTGCGTTCACTTATTTTAATTAATTTATTTCAACACTATGGTTTTGTTGTCTTTCAATGTAACCAATGGTTTGGAACATTCTTTCGCCAGCTTTTTCCACATATAAAATGCATTATTTATTTATTTATTTATTTATTTTAATTAATCTTTAAGGCTACTGGACCAAAATTCTAGAACATCCTCATTGGTCCGTGTTTAATATCAAACAAAAAAGGACACTTCCGATGTTTTGTCCTTTAGTTATTTTATTAAAGTAAATAAATGGTTTTGGTCTTTATTTATTTATTTATTTATTTATTTATTTATTATTATTAATCCGTGTTTATATTTAGATTCTATCAATTTTAGTCTTCTTTTTATTCCCTTTTTAACAAAAAGCAAAGTTTCTAATAAATAGTTTTAAGATTTATGCTTTTAATTGGTAATTTTTAATATAATAAATATGAATATTAAAATTGAATAAACTTATTTAAGTTACTTTTTATTTATTATTTAGTTTTAATTTTACCGTACAAAATTGTCTAAAAATGATTATTCATTTTAAATTAAATTAATAAAAATACACTAAAACTTTGCATTTTATTGAAAAATATTTTTAAAAAATTTCAAATTTTTTAATAATATCCTTAAAACATTAAAAAAAAAAATTTTAAATATCTTTAAAATTAAAAAAATTCAAGAAATATCCTCTCATTTTTTTAAAATATTTCAAAAATACTTTTGAATTTTCAAAAGTTTAACCCTACCCTCTAAACTTGTTTGAAAAAGTAAAGGAAAAAAAATACTCGTTAATATTATATTTCAAAAATACTCGTGAACTTTAAAAAATAATATTAAAAATTTAGAGATAATTTATGAGATGTAGATTGACGATTTTCGTTCATATATCATTAGTATAATTTTATTATTATTATTATTATTATAAAAGTAAGTATTAATAATACTTTTAAAACTTCATAAATATTTTTTTAAAACACTATCCTTACGTTTTTTTTTTTACATTTTAAAAATGCAGAAAAATATTATTAATAAAACTTTTTAAAATTTATAAAATTTATGAGTATTTTTTAAACATGAAGTAAAGAATAATGGTATTTTGGGTACTTTTTTAGTTTAAAAATATTATTAAATTTTTTAAAATTTAGAGATATTTTTTAAAATAAAATATAAAACTATTTACTTTTTAAACAAAAAAGATTTATTATATAATTTAAAATAAAATGAAGTATTATGTAATTCTTTTTATACGGAGTAAATATTATAACATGATTTTCTATCTTTTTCGTTTTACGTAAATAAATTTATAAAATAAAATACCAATAAATAAACCATAAACAAAAATTAAAAATCAATTGCTAAATGGGTTTGGTGGGATAAGCACAAAAGTATAGTGCGATTACGTTGCATTCCAGTGCTAGCAGCCTCTCCCACTTGAATTATATTCAATACATTTTTTCTTTTTATTTATTTATTTAATTATTATTATTTTGCATATTAACAATTAATCAATTTTCAAAACATTCTAATCAATAGTATCTAAATGCTAAAGATTTTTTTTTAATTTTTATAATTACAACAAATACGAATTATAATAAGATATTGATAGACAATTTTTGTCAAATATATATATATATATATATATATATATATATATATATATATATATATATATATATTTTAAATAAAGATAAAATATTGTAAAATTTTATCGAAAAATATATTTTGAAGTCGAAGGGTATTAATATATATTTTTTTCTATAATTTCGTTTCAAAATGAAGGTAAGGGTATTTTTTAGATATATATATATATATATATATATTTTTTTTTTAAATTTAAGAGTATTATTCAAAATTTTAAAAATTTACGAATATATATATATATATATATTTAATAATTTAGCCAAATATTTTTACTTTCACTTCAATTAAAATTTTATTTTACTTAATATTTTTTAAGTTCAACACTAAATTGAATTAAATGAACCAATTGACGATCAAATTTCAAAGAGTAAGATATAAAACTGTAATTAAAGATGTTAATTAAAGTCATTAATTATTCATTTAATTTAATTAAAATTGATTACACAATTAGATTAAAAGGAAATTTTAAATAATTAAATTTGATATCGTTGGACCCTTTATGAATCCAAAAAGTCATTGCTACACCCACGTCGGCTCTTGTTTTACAAACGTGTGCGTGTAACGAGAAAAAAATCAAATAAAATAATAATAATATTATAATATTATAATATAATAAAATACATAAAATAAATAAAAATAACATCAAAGGAGGGAATAACAAAGAGCATGTGAATATAATTTTATATTTTAATATTGGAGTCAAGATTTATGAATAAAATATAATGATCAATCATTGTTTGTAAGATTAAATGCAAAATTATATTAAAATGATAATTTTTTTTTTTTCTAATAAATGTCATAAACTCCAATTTTTTTTAAAAATAATTATAAATTTTTATTTTCACATCACTAATCAAATACACCCTCGATCATATGTGAGATTTGAATTGATGAATTAGAGACGTTCATTAAACTTGTAGGGCTGGTGCCTTGTAGGGAAATGTCCCGTACGAGACGAGAAACTTCCGTTTAGATGAAGAATGAGGAGGGAGTGAGGACATATTTTTTATAATTAGATAAATGAGACCGAGGTTGGGGATATCGATTATATTCTTCGTTCTCGTTCATTAAACTCGTATGGGTTAGTGTTTTGTAGGGATCTGCTTCGTACGAGACGAGAAATTTTCGTTTCGATAAAGAAACGAGGAAGGAGTGGGGAGAGATTTCTTCCAGTTAGATAAATGTGACTGAGGCTGGGGACATGGATTATATTTCCCGTTCCTGTTCATTAAACCTGTAGGCTCGGTGTCTTGTAGGGATCTGCTTCGTACGAGACGAGAAATCTCCGTTGAGATAAAGAAACGAGGAAGGAGTTGGGAGAGATCTCTTCCGGTTAGATAAATGTGACTGAGGCTGGGGACATGGATTATATTTCCCATTCCCGTTCATTAAACCTGTAGGCCCAGTGTCTTGTAGGGATCTGCTTCGTACGAGACGAGAAATCTCCGTTGAGATAATGAAACGAGGAAGGAGTGGGGAGTGATTTCTTCCGGTTAGATAAATGTGACTAAGACTAGGGACATGAATTATATTCCCCGTTCTCGCTTGTTAAACCCGTAGGCCAGTGTCTTGTAGAGATCCGCCCTGTACAAGAACGAGAAATTTGTGGATGAAGAAAGAGGAGGGAGCGAGGAGCGGTTTCTTCTAGTTAGGTAAATGAGACCGAGGCTAGGGACATGGATTATATTCCTCATTCTCGTCTCCGTCCCGACCTAATTCTCTGCCTGATAGACATCTCTACGAGAAATAATTAATTGAAGCATAATTAAAATATTTAATAAATTAAAGTGATTAACCTAATATGGATTAAATAGTTAATATTTATTATAAACTCAGCTATGAGTAGAAAGGATTGAAGAGGAACAATAACGGTGGAGGTGGAGGCGAGAGAGAGTTGGGCGCCATATAAATAGACGCTATAATTATTTAAGGGAAGCTGGCTTGTCTTGTAGTTGAACAACTATTTAAGGCGTAGTTTTAAAATGCTTCAAATTCAGTCTTCAAGGGACCCGAAATACAGCGAAGTACAAAGAAGCAAAAGCAATCTTTCTCTCTCCATTTCTTTCTTCGATTGCCTTTGTGAACAGTAATTGCTTGAGGTTGAAACTTTTGGAGGTTTGTTCTGCTGAAGAATGCTTGGATTCTTAGGGTTTCACTTTCTCTGTTTTGAAGATTGACTTCATTTGAATTGAGAATTGCCGGAGCTTCGGTGTTTAATGGTGAGATTTATCTGTTTGCATATTTTCATTTCCTTGCGCGTGATTTTCGTTTGTGATGTTTTTGGAAGCTGCTTCGAGAACTGTGAGAAACAGAGGCGAGTTCTTCGATTTTGGATACTGGATGTTTTCTTGGAATTCAAAGCTTCATCTCTTCTCATTTTAATGTATTCTGCATAGATTTTTGGCGGAACTTTTGCTTCATTCTTTTTGAAAATTTTGTCTGCGGTTCCTTTCTAATTCGAGTTCGAGTTCGAGTTCGTGCTTTGCATTTCCATGTTTGGATGAATTTGTTCATATCTGAACCTCCCGATACTTGATTTTCGGCAGTTTTCTGGTTTTTCTTCTTTCACGCTCTCTGTTCTATTTCCGTCTCTCCTACTTTCTCGTCTTTTTCTTCTTTTCACTCTTAATTCTATATTACGGTATGGTTCCTCATCAATACAATAAACGTCTCGATAGCGAATGGACGAAGATTATACGTGTTTGCTTAATTTTGATTTCTTCAGCTGTTGCTTGAGCTTGCCTGAGTTTCCTTTGATCGCAGTTTTTTAGAAGATTTTGCTCCTACTCTTTGAAGTTTCTTTGATTTTGTTACTTTCTCTGTAGGTTTCCAAATTTTGTGAAACTAATATTCTGTGATTTTCACATTTTCGTTTATAAACTATGTATTTGCAGAATCGGTGCAAGAGGAGGAATCCGCCTTTCTGACCAAATCAATTGTGCCATTGCCGGATCCGCGTCTTGTTTATATATTCTTCTCGTTGTTAAAGAAACATACGACAAAAATGTAGGTATCAGAAAAAGCTGCAAAAGGCAACTGTTGCGTCTCATGCTTTTCATGTGACTCTTGTATTCGTTTTGATTTAAGCTCTTAAATATTTCTTCATTTTAAATCCTTTGAACCGATTTTGTTAAGAATCTGCCAGAAGTTTGACTAATTGAGCACGGATTTATATTTTAAGGAGTTCTTGCAATAAATAATTTGATTTTCAGTCAAAAAGTAAAGACCAATGAGGACGAAGAACTATTGTTAGTATTAGAAAGGAAAGGACTCGCACTAAAATTTGTGGACAGTTTTAAGAGTGGCTTGTATTACTCGTGAATAACCTACTACTTGTGCTTTGTTAGTTGGCATTTATTAATTTAATTTCTGGCTTTCTTGCTGCCAACTGGCAACCACTCTTGTGAAATTTAGTTCTTTGCTTCACCGATTTCTCATCACCAGCTCATTTGTCGTCGTTTGATCTATACCTGGACTAATTTGATGAATTGGTTACTTATTCCATATGAATGTATAAAATGCGTAAAAGTTCAGACTAATGAATACTCTTTGATATTGTGTGGGCAGAAATTTCATATCTGGAGATATGGGATGCCTAGTATCAAAGCCGGCAGATTCTGGTGGAAACAGGCGGAGGCCGGGAAACATTGGGGAACTTTCTGTCTATGTTCCTGGTCTGCGCATTCCTAAACCAGTAGATTTCTCTCTAACACTTGGTGATCATCTATCCAAAAATCTGGTTGAACGTTTATCAGCTCTGAGAACTCGTATAGTTGTAATGGCTGGCCAGGAAGGTCCAACAATTACTAGAACGCGGAGAAAAACTGCTACTCAACATGGTTAGTAATAAAAATAATTTATCCTCTTTAAAACTGTGTGTTTCTTTTTGCCTTTTGATTCACCAGATGGTACTGTTATCTTTAGGTGGTTCAACATTAGCTGATCTTCAGCAGGCTCTGGAAGATTATTTGCCCGTTCTTTTGGGATTAGTTAAAGATGGTAAGCCAAATTTTAGTTGATTATGACTGATGTATATGTCTCATACGAAAATGCCTAAGAATAGTGTTTGTGTGCTCCATATAGGAAACCAGCTTCAACACAAAGTACAATTTGCATGGATTAATCAGGAGGATGATTTGGAGGTTGTCGTAACAGAGGAACTACTTGATAAATTTTGTTGCCTTCTCGTTAAAATAATTTCGTCTTTGAAATTTATATAGTTTCCTAAGGATTTCTGAAAAACAAGCCTAGAGGAGATTCTACTATTCTAATAATACTTAATGTTTTTGCAGGAAACTGCCATGTCCAACGCTTGGTATGAGGTGCTATCAGTTTTGCACTTAATGGCAATGCTATCTTTGTCGCAGGCCAACCTATTACTTCTTCCTAGAACATCTCCTGATGGTTATCAGCCAAAAGTATCAGAAGGTAATTTTCTGCAGAATGTTGTGAGATTGTATGATATGCTTAGGCCTATAGTTTCCTTTTTTCTTAAAAAAAATTCTATGATCTTTAATGCATAATGCATATATATATCAAATGGCCTGTACATTCAAGAGTTGATAACTAATGCATAATGCATATTTTTTAATTTACCAAGATTTTGTTTTGATTAACCTATATCATGCTATGTTGCAGACAAGAAGTACTTTTATAACTAATGCATGATCATATGGCATATTAGTTGCATTCATTTCCTATAAATCTCTCACATACATGCAAGGATTTCTTACTAGAAAGTTAATTCAGATGACCATGGAATAATAATGTTGTGTGATTTTATTTTCTTAAATGAAAGAATTTTTCGTTTTCAGTAAAAGATGTAATTCGAGCTGAAAAGATGTAGAAAGGAACCTTATAGTTCACTATCTCTCATGCCTGCCAATGAGTGGTCTAAGTCTGCATTTAGTTGTATGTGAATTGATGTATGGTCACTACTGTCAAAATGTGAGAATATTTCTGTGTATTAGGACATGGAATTTCTATTTAATGCAGACTGCTATTTCCAAGATAACAGGCTTTCTTCCTACTTCATTTAACCTTACACTTTTAATTCCTTATTACTAAAAGGCAGTTTTTGTTCGCCCGCAGAGAGTAGGCGAGCTTCAATCGACATATTTGTAAAGGCTGCAGGATATTTGGATTGTGCGGTTAGACATGTGCTTCCTCAGTTGCCTGCTGAATTCAGGTCTGTAGATTAATAGTTTTTGATAATCTTAACATTGTTACCGTCCCTATTTATCTTTGATTTGATACACAAACATATCTTATTAATAAGCATATCGCGCAAGATTTAGTTGGTTAAGTATCCTCTAAACCGAAAAAGAAGCAGCTATTTCCTAACTGAGAGCCACCTTCACTAGCAAAATAACTCCATCTTCAACTCTATTCTCAAAAGAACCTCTTGTTTCTTTCCAACTGAGAACCGATTGACCTTCAGTTTTCTTAGATGTTTGCATCTCCAGTTTTATTCTTGCAATTGATCAGGTCTGCTACTGTAGGAGAAATCTACCGGTGGACCTTGCTGAAGGAGTTCTTCGAGGACTTTGCCTGCATGCACTTGGACAGGTACTATGTTTAGAATGTCGTAACAATGGGCTGCCACATGATTAGATGAATGTCGTAACAATGGGCTGCCACATGATTAGATGCACTTTTCCTTTTTTTTTTTTTTGGGGGGGAACTCTGAAATGTTGAACCTTTTATCAAAATATATCCATTGTTCACTAAGAGAACTAGCTCGATCAACTTTGTTTCAATCTTTACCAAACAATTTAGTGTTCAAGAACCAAGCTGGATCGTGCTCAGTTTTTTCATCTATGTATAATATTAACTTATAAGTTATGCACTTTCCATTACTTCAACCTTTTCATCTGCTCATTACATTCCATTCCATGAACTCGGCCATAGGGAGTTGATATTCAGCTAGGAATGGCTATTGATAGCACCAAAGCAACTCTTGCTGTGAAGCGAAGGCTTGCATGTGAGATGGTAAAATATTGGCAGCAAGTAAGTTTGTTCTTTAATTTATTACACTATTTGGTTATAGATTACTATACAAATAACTATGGAACGTTGATTTGTATTGACCGAGTTAAATGTCATTGATCTGTGTTTCATCTTTTTAACTATAACGATCAAATGATGATTACTGTAGCTGCATATATTCTGGTACAAATTCCAGCATTGGTAATTTTCAGATTCAACAATGACACATTAAACATTAAATCCTATCACATTCATAGAGTTCATTTTAGTTTGTACATTGCGTCTTACTATGTACATGTAACATAGAGATTTGAATTGAAACATTGAAACAAACAATGATAGAAAATTGAAATGATAGGATTTGTATTCAATAGTTTTGGGATACTTCGTGTCCACATAGAATTTCGTTTCCAAGCATCTTAATTCCATGTAAACATTGAAACAAACAACCCCATAGGAACTTCACACATGCCGCATCCAAGTATGTTTCATATCGGTCGCCTACCATGGAAGTAGCCTGTGTCTATCATTGTTAGGGTCTGTTATTTTCTTCCTTATAACTAAATGACTAGCTCCTTCATGCTACTGTAACACCAACATGAATACGAAGCGTTCTATCGGTCAGAAATGAAGAAAATACACAGGACCAGGCTCGATTTTTCTCCTGCATAAAATAGAAGCAGATTCTAGAATGCTGAAACATTTTGACCTATCAGATCATTTGCAAATGCATTCATTGGATCAGATCCAATAAGCTGCCCCAGTTCCAAGTAGTTAAATTTTACTAGAATTAATTTCCCAATTCATGTGGAAGCCATCTGGATGTTAATTACTCAACTAGGTTTGTTCATGTATTGACCAATTTTATTTTCCTAAAATACTGATTCAGAATCGGTTGTGATGTGTTTGAAACTTTGTTCTCTATCTATTTGTTCAAATAGCAGCAGCTCATATACTCTGATTGTTTTACAGGCCCAAGATAACATCATGAACCAACCCTTGTCAAATGGTTGGGGAGAGAAGCACCGCCTCTTTGTTAAATGGAAATACATCGAAGCAAAGGTATGCTTTGATATTTATATCCCAACTACACTTCGTTTTTTCTTTTTTAATATTAAAACATAAACAACATTGATTAATTAAAAATATAAAGAATACTTGTAGCTAAATATGACATTCCAAAAGATATTGAGATATAAAAGTCCACTTATAACAAAGTATACCTGGGAGTATCAATTAAATATTTCTGTTGAATCTTTTGCCCATTTCTTGCTCTCTGCTGATTAAGAAACCTGGGACCGCATTTTACTTGAAAATTTGATCTTTGTTCATTCAAGCCCACCGCTAACAGATATTGTTCTTTCTTTAGTTTTCCTTTTTGAGCTTTCCGTCAATGTTTTTAAATCACGTTTGCTAGGGAGAGGGGAACGAAGTATTCTTTATAAGGGTTTTCAATCGATGTGGGATCTCACAATCCACCCCCTTCGGGGCGAGCATCCTTGCTGGCATTTGTTCTCCTCTCTAATCGATGTGGGATCTCACAAGATATTTGCATCTTTGGTGCTTATCTCGATTTCCAAGTCTACAACTTTGTTATGTCATCTATAACTATAATTGATACCGTTAATTTAGGACAGGACAGTCGGCTAAGTTAGTACCGTCAGTTTTCATAACCTAGCAAACAGCTATCCAGAACTAAGTTACTAGTTATCTTTGGTTTTCTTCAATCATAAACAGGCTGTAGCATATTATTATCATGGATTGATACTTGACGAGGGAAACACAGAGAAAGCCCATGGGATGGCGGTAGCCGCATTGCAAGCAGCCGATGAATTCTTTAAAGAAAGTAAAAAGGCATGTGACGCATTTAACTCCGCTTCTCCATTATCAAGGTACTTTGGTTCTGTTTTTTCGCTGTTCTCTGTTAGCACTTTCGTGACTTGATTCTAACTTTTCTATCATTTTTAAAGTTCATATTGTTTTGAAAGTCATTTATAAGGTTTGCGTTGATATATTTACACTCGTTTTATTTTGATTTTCATACCATCAAATCTTTTGTTTAAATTTGGCTTAAAAACTTTATCTTTCCGTTGAATTTTTTTATTTATGCTGTACAGAAATTTTAATCCTACTTAAAATTTTAAACCAGATTTGATATCATGGCAAATACACTTTGGATCTTTGAAATTTGAGATTAATTTTTATTTGGTCTCTAAATATTTAAAATAAATTTGAGATTAGTTTCTATTTGGTCTCTAAATATTTAAAACTATTGCCTTTGGTTCTCGAGAGTTGAATTTAGTTTCATTTGATCCTAAGTATTAAATTTAGGAGTTAGTTTTGATTTGGCCCTTGAGATTTCTATCTAAAGTGACATGTTTGGTTTTTGTTTTCAAAGTTTCAAATTGATTTCTAATTAGTCAAATTGATTTTTAATTATCCTTGAAGATTGAAATTACTTTCTAATTAAATCCCAAGTATAAAAAATAAAATATATGTAGGTCAGTTAATGCCAACTTTACCATGGACCTTATGGACCTTTTAGAAACCAATTATGGACCTTTTAGAAACCACTTTTGAATTTGAGGGAATAATTAGAAATTAAATTCAAATTTTGGGTACCAACATAAATAGAAACCAAATTTAGACCTTTTAGAAACCAATTACGGACATTTTAGAAACCAATTTTGAAATTGAGGGAGTAAATAGAAATTAAATTCAAATTTTGACCCAACATGTCACTTTTAAAACCTCAAGAATCATATAGAAACCAAATTTAAATCTAATGGACCAAAAATGTTAGTTTTAAGAAGACAATGTTTTACCCAACCAATTTTTATCCAATGCAATGCATAATTTTGTAGCACTCAAAAATCATTTACTTATTTTGCACATGAGAGAGCCTAAATGTAATAATGAAAATTGTTGTTATAACGATTGCATTTCCCATGCAGAAATCCGCCACTTTTTGGAACCATGAAGTATCTATCAGAAAAGATTCCAAAGGATGCTTCAAGTAAAGTGCGGATAAACCGCGACTTGTACTCTTTCCAAAAGTAAGTTTCTGATGAACAGAAAAGCTTCATTTTACCTCTTTTTTAATTAAAAGAAACCAAGCCGATCATTTCGCACTGTAAATTAACCAATTAACCAATTACAGAATCGTTGAAACTGCACCGACGTTGCCCGATTTTGCCCTTGCCCTGAAGCCAGATGAATTCCAGCTTCCTGCAGTGGATCCCTCATTCCATGAGGAGAATATAAACAGAGGACAAATTGCCTCTAAACAATTAAAGGGAGATCAAAGATAAGATATTGTGCACATAATTACTACGTTTATACAGGACTGAACCGACGTGATGCTCAAAACGGTGTGTAATTCCAAGGGAAGGCTCGTCATTCTTCAATTGTGTGTATCCATAAGTCCTGTCTTTTACTTCCCCTTTTCCATCTTTTACTTAATAAATTCATGTTTTGTGTCTAATAAATTTTTAATATATTTAAAAAATTTAAACATTTTCTGGTCTATTACATATAAGAGCCTAAATTTTGAATAAGATCAAGAAAAGCTAAAAAAAACTTGATACAAAACCCAAATAGGACCTAAAATTGAAAGTTTTAAATGGCCAAGCAAACACCTTTTAAAATTAGAAACTCAAATCTCAAAATTCAACAAGTAATATGATCAAATAGATAAACATAAAAGTTTAGGACTAAACTAATAATTTAATCTTTGTTTTCTCTATAAAAAAAAACCATAAAACATATTTGATAATGTTTTCTTTAGAAGCAATATATATATATATATATATATATAAAGAAATTTTTAGTTGGAGAGGGAGAAAAAGTAAGAAATTTTATTAACAAAGAATAGTCAGAAAGTTTATAAAGAAGGAACACAAATTAACTAGTAAGAGTAGAAAAGTTTGATAAAAGTTCTAAATAGAAGGGAAGAAAATTCTCTGAAGAAAATTTTTGAAGTGAGAAAAACAGAAAAGTGAGAAAAAAAGAAAAAAAAAAAAAGGAGGAAAACAGAGAATGTGTCCAGAAGAAAGTAAACCTAATTTTTTAACTCATCCTTTGGAAAGAAGGAAAAAATAAAATAAAACGTGCGTCCGATTTCAAAAACATGTTTCAAAATTAAAAATAAAACTGAAAATAGACAAACTTCATCAAACAGTCAATTATCATATAAGCACCTTGTATTACAATCTGAAGTCATCTGGAAATTGGTTGCTGCCCCAACACAACGTATGCAACGAACCGTGAAACGTTTGCAAACGTCTGACTGAAATCATATGCGAAGTTAATGTGCAAAAAACAGCATATAATGTTGATAAATAATAAGTGAAACACAAAGTTATAACTTATAGGGCAGTGTAGATAAGTTACAGATCAGTATCCAGTATGAGATACACCAAGGGGCGTAAATTAGTCAAATGGACACCACATAAGCAAACAATAGATAAACTAAAGATTTGCAGCCAAGAATGATAAAAAAAAGGTCACAGAAAAACTGACCCTATGAGCCAAGTAACGCCCAGTTTTCTTCAATGATATACTTTTCATAGCATATCGGACTTGTGTGGCATACTATCCCTCTGTATCATTTTGGTCATCATCTCCTTCAGCTGACTGCTTCTGCTTTTCCTGTTCCTCTACCAAAAATTAAACAAGAAGAAAGTTCATAAAGCCAAGCAAGCACGGAGCTCAAACATTCTGTAACTTCAGAGTTCCACATAACTTTCTACCATTTTTATGATTCATTATGATAATTAGTCTTGTAATAAGGGTATCCTGCATCGATTTGAATATAATCAAGTGTATAAGACATGTCCATTAAAGATTTAGTTTCAAATCCTTTACCTTATATTTGTGATATAATGTTCTTTTGAAAATAATTAAATAGATACGCTACCGGCCAACTAAAAGATGTCACAATCTTTGCTATAGCTTTCAATATCTTCATGAGTTAATCAGTATATATAATGTTCAAGATTAGAGGGTTATGGTTTAAACTGACCCCATTCTACTCCAAGCACCACCACTTCCCTCGATACCTAGAAACCCCCCAAACCCCCCAACTTCAGGCCAAAACTGAGATTGAAGACTCTTAAATCATAAAACCCACAACTGATGACCAAATACAAAAAAGAAAATTACAAGAAGCGTCTGCAGATCAAATACTCTAAATTAACCTTACTGAATTAAAATAACTCCAACAATATATTTTATTTCATGCCAGAATTCTTTAATCTATATGCTAATTGACTGTAGATATCAGACAAACAAACAAATAAATTTCAATTTGTTAAGTCCAGTTACACTACCAAATGAAGCAAGTAAAAGAACGAGAATAGAAAAGTGACTTATCAAGTTCGCATAGACCTCAAATCCAATATATCTACTCACCCATAAGCTTATATAATGCTTTCTGAGTACGTCTTTCAAGCTTATCAAGCTTCTTCTGCACATCCCTTCTGAGGTCCCAGTTTGGTTTTTTTGGAGCAATATTCACAAATGGGTCCTGTAATTTAGCCGATGGAATTTAGTTAACAGATTAATATCCGAAAATAGTCCAGTTTTAAACACACACACACACACATATAAGTCAAACTGACAAAATTACCTCTTTTAATTGTGGAGGTTCAGTAGCAACAGGGTCCTCAAACTTAGGCAATACAGGCGGGGCAAGCTTACCCTCCTGGAGCTCCTTATCATGAGGAACATAGTTCCGGAATTTCATACCAAGATTACTGAGAAAGGATAATGTAATAGTGAATCAAGAAAAAAAAAAAAAAAACATCAACTTTTTAAATGAGTTGGCAATGACATCAAACTAAACAGATATTCAATGTACAAAAGAATGTCATTTATATAGTAACACATTTTCCCCTTGCAAGGGACAAATCATATTGAAACATTTCGAAGGTAACCACCAAATATATCCTAAAAGATAAAATAAGTTTAGTTATGCTGTATGTCGACATCATTCACATCACATTGTCATCATCCTAAACTCTACAAGCACAAATGTTATGAAGAACTGGACACAAAACAAAACAAAAAAAAAAAAAAAAAAAGAAAAAAAGAAAAAAGAAAGCAAAGCAAAGAAAAAAACGAAAGAAATAATTAAAAAGAAAGACTAGAAATCTCATTGATGGGCGGATACTTTTATGAACATGCTTCACATGCATCATGTTAACATGAACTTTGCAGCTTAGTTTCTAAAAGGACCTATTGTGGCGGTTTATGACTAGTCTGCAAACATAAAAACAAAACTTACTAAAGAAAGGAAGAAATCTTTGTCTTCACTGCCATAATAATGCAAATACTACTACTAAGGCTGTCAATTGTAATAAGTCCCAAATCAAGTTCTAGAGAGCTTGGCACACTGATCACACAGCATGCAAGTTGTCTGTGTAACATGTCCCAGGCCAGATTATAGAGGAACTTGGCTCACTATGCCAGCATGTAAATTCAGCATGGACTCCCACCATAAAATAAACGAAAAAAAAAAGAAAAGAGATAGTCAAACTATGGACACAGATAAAAGGGGCGGCTAAAGAAAGAGGAAGAGAAAGGGAGTGATAGAGGTTAAAATAGGAGGTAATTTCTTTCTCCGTAATACATTTGTTTGTTGTTAAGGAGTCAGAAGAAAAGAAAGATCAGGCAACCTCAGTCTCTTCCCGGAATTCATACCAGTCAGTATTGATTGAACTCGTCCCGGATACTCTTTTCTTTATTTCAATCAATGGTTCAGTCCTTGAGTTCCTTCGTTTCGTCTAGGCTGAAGTTGAAGTTAGAGCTAAGTTATAAGGAAATTCAGCTACTAAGGGAAATTACCTCAGGCTGATCTTCCCCGCCCGTAAAGAAATAGAAAAGGTTAGGCAATAAGCATAAAGATAAATGAGGGTGGTTAAAAGCAGAGGAAGAAGGACATCGCCATTCCTATGAGGAGACAGACATTCAGAGTGGGTAAGTATGATGAGATCTACTATTTTCTCCTCTTCATCTCCTCCACAGTGTTATTTTCTATGGAATATTTGTTTTGTGGAGTCTCAGTCTCAAGGAGCTATGAGTAATAGAACTTTTTCTATAGACTGATGCAGCCTAAATGGATTATTGTGCATGAACTTTCTCAATTCCATTCACGTTTCTGTATTCTGGAAGATTTTTTATCTATAGATCGTAAAGGAGTAGAAATATAGTTTAGGAACCTACATTTGAAAAGGATATCATAGGTTGGATCTTTAAAAGCACAACTAAAGGAGGATACAGAGAATATTACAGTCAGAGAAATCAAATTGAAGCTACCTGTACGATACTAACGTGCTTACAAGTAAAGTGATCCACGAATAGAAGAAAAACATTTCAAATTTCAGCAATATAATCATTACTAGTATTCGACTTACTCGAGAAATTGAAACAAAAACGATATACACTCACGTTTCTTCGGTATCTGCGGCAGCGCCATTCTCTTTATCCTCTCCTCCAGAAGTTTTCTCATCTGGAGCGTTTAACAATTCCTGAGCAGCTCTTAGAGATCTCAATCTCTCTTGACGTGCTGCAGCAACTTGTTCGACGGAGTCTTCTTCAGTAGCCATTGCCTATTGTACGTAAAATATCTGATAAGAAAAGAACTAAAAATCACTCTAGATTGTTCTCGATAAAGAAAGTATGACTAAGAAATCGCAAAATGAAAATTGAAGAAAGACTAAGGTATTACAAGTCATTTGCAAAGTCATATTTCATCTATTTAACCTTCGAGATAGCCATAGCTTACGAAAAATCGTCACAAGGAAGCGAAAGAAAGAGTAGACAGCGGCAGGAGCACCACAAAGAAGGCGGAAAAGCAAGAGAAACAATTATACTCGCAAGATACTTACAGAAAAACTCGAGAGGAATAAGAGCTACAAGTCATTTGCAAAGTCAACACTCAATATTTCATCTAATTAACCTTCGAGATAGCCATAGATGACGAAAATTCATCACAAGGAAGCGAAGGAAGAGTAGACAGCGGCAGGAGCAACACAAAGAAGGCGGAAAAGCGAGAGAAACAATTATACTCGCAAGATACTTACAGAAAAACTCGAGAGGAATAACAGCTTTCTTCACAAAATTGCACTCGCAAGAGCTGCTTCAGAAGCTTCAAGCAATGGCAGACGAGAGAAAACGGAGAGTTTCTGGCGCAAAAGCCCTCTGATACTGATCAGGCTTACTTGACATCAGCTATATATACCCGCCCCGGATCCATGAGGCCCACATTACAATCGGATCCGCTTATGAAATTATATTAAGCTAAATTGTATATAATTAATGATCAATTTTGCCTTTTTATTATTATTATTTATTATTTATTATTTTTACCATTATTCTTTTAAAAGCTTTAATAACTTTTTTTTTTCCAAACTCGTTTAATTTTTTCGTTCTATGTTCGAAAGATTTCTATTTTAATAGTAATTTTGAAAAGATATTTTTAAACAATTGATATACTTTTAAATAATTTAACCATTAAAGTACATATTTTAATTATCGGAGGAAATAATTGGCACTCAAACAAATAATTTATTTTCTTTGTATCCAATATAATTATTTTTATATATTTTTTATTCATCTATTGTATACAAATTGATAATGGGGTGTTTTATTAGACAAAATAATAATAATTATATATCTAATAGATATGGAACGGCCAAAACTCATTGCTAGCAGATAGTCCACTTTGACTCGTTACCCATCGCCATCAACCTCACGATTTTTACACTATTTTTGATCGATGTAAGATCTCATAATCCGAGGACCCAACATGCTCGCTAGCACAATATCCACCTCCTTTGAGGGTCCAACATGCCCACTAGCACAATATCCACCTCCTTTGAGGGTCCAACATGCCCGCTGGCACAATATCCACCTCCCTTGAGGGCTCAACATACTCGCTGGCACAATATCCACCTCCCTTGAGGGACCAACATGCTCGCTCGCACAATATCCACCTCCCTTGAGGTCCCAACATCCTCGCTGACACACTACTCAACTCTCTTGAGAGCCCAACATTCTCGCTGGCACACTATCCAACTCCCTTGAGGGCTTAACATCCTCACTGGCACACTTCCCATCTCCCTTGAGGGCCCAATATCCTCGCTGGCACACTTCCCATCTCCCTTGAGGGCCCAATATCCTTGCTGGCACACTTTCCATCTCCCTTGAGAGCCCAATATCTTTGCTGGCACACTTCCCATCTCCCTTGAGGGCCCAATATCCTCACTGGCACACTTCCCATCTCCCTTGAGGGCCCAACATCCTCGCTAGCACACTTCCCATCTCCCTTGAGGGCCCAACATTCTCGGCATACTACCCAATATCTGACTCTAATACCATTTGTAAAAACTCAAGCTCACCGCAACCAAATATTATCTACTTTGACCCATTACATATCTACTAGGAAGAAGTTTTCTAAATCTCACACTAGACAGCCGGTACAAAATAACTATTTTTTTTTTTTTTATAAATATATATTCATGAGAGTTCAAGTGAGATGGTATGCAATTTGTCTATTCTCATAGGACAACATTAAATTCTCTTAGCAAATAAAATATCCGAAATATTTTCAATTTCAAATATGTAATATATTCATAACGAATATAATGCCCGCCATCTAAACAAAGCTGTAAAATGTGATGAAAGGTTAAAGCTAAAAACCGTTTGACAGCTTTTTCTTCTTGATGGTCCACAATTAATGAATCACAGGCTTTAGAGGATGGGCTCTCAACTTCGACAAGTCCAAATTTGAATCAAGTTCTTCATCTAGCTCCCCAACAATGCTTCTGCAGAAAGTTAAGAGCAATATGAGTTTCAATACGATGAAGATTCTAATGTAAAAACAAGGAATGAATGAATGAATAGCTCTCTACCATAATCACTATTCAAGTTATAGAAGGAAGAAGAACAGTTCTAATGGTTAACCATTGATAAAATATTCAAATGAAAGATTTTAAATATAGTTAGTTGAACATGTTTTCAAAGCACTCTTTGTTTTAGGAACTAATATCACATTTTGTTCGTTGCGCGCGTGCACACGATCTTTTTTAGAGTTCAAACTTCTACCCTCTTGGTCGAAGATATACATAGTTCACATCATTCGTTATGTGTGCGTGCATACTTTTGTTTAGACTTTAATAACATGTGAGGTAGACGTTCTTAACTTCTAACCTCTTTGGTTGAAACCAGTTGAGCTACGTTCAGATGTTCAGGTTAGCGTGTGTAGAGAGAGTAAACGAAAATGAGACGGTAACTTACATATTATCGCCTCTGATTATATATAGACCCAAAACAAGTTGCTGAACTCCTTCCTGCAGAACAAGAGAAGAATCAAGTTATAAAAACGGAATGCAAAGGAAAAATGCTCTACCATAAATCCCTTGAAATCCATCAAGTCGGAACTTGTGAGATTCGAAATTCAAGCAACCCGAAGGCCAAATCACATAAAAAGTTATCTGTTCACAAATTTAAATTAAAATCCATATGAAAATGCTAGTAGTTGTTTATTTGAACTATGGAACTGATAAACGAAAACAGAAATATAGTAGGTACAAAGACAAATAAGTGATGTAAAAATCTAAAAATCAAACTTCAGATGATTGGTATCTTCTTGTGCATTTTCCGAAACCCATATTCCGAACAAAAATTTAAACCGAGAATCATCCTAATATTAATCAAAAAATTGATATAAGCAAACAACTATGATGGGCCCTGAGATCAATTGGGGTAATAATAATTTCACAAAACAAAGGCCTATATGGTGAATAATTGAAAATGAATATGAAACAAAAATGAAAACTATATTTTTTATATTGTCCACTGCATATAATAGAGACCAACAGTCGATGAAAGAGAAATAGAACGTAGAAAATTCCATCTAAGTTACATGGACAGCATACAAACCTTGGTCGAGTAAACACGTTCATGAGATTCATCGAGGATAATATTTGTAGCCTGGTCAAATCCTTTCAACACTCCCTGAATAAAGTATCGTTAATATAGACACAAATTGGGTGGATGAAATACCAGTCAACTGGAAGATAGTTCATGAACATACCACTATATTGCGGCCGTCATTAGTGATAACTGATATTGTTTCTAAAAGAAATTAAAAGGTAAAGTCAGTCAACTGAAATTGAATTCAACATGAACTTTAAATACATTAGTTTCTCAGAACCACCCCATTTACATCTGAAATCGTACTATACCAAAATGTATGATATTCTAAATTTCCTTGTTTTTTTAATATATATCTACGAGTGTTTTGGCTAGCTAGCGCACTTCTCAAGTGTCCTCACAGGACGTCTAATCCTACTACATTTGGCTATCCAGATAACTTGTAGGATATTAAATTCTAGGTAGGTGGTCATCATGCTTGAACTCACCCCGTCAAAGCCTTTAGTTTTTACATGGACGTGTGTGTTAGATTGAACACGACTCTCCACAATGGTATGATATTGTCCACTTTGAGCATAATCTCTCATGGCTTTGCTTTGGGCTTCCCCAAAAGGCCTCATACCAATGGAGAGAATATTCTTTGATTATAAACCCATGATCATTTCCTAAATTAGCCGACGTGGGACTAGTGAGATTTTCATCATCCAACAGTGTGATGGATAATATTCTGGGTTCATTTAATCAAACAGAAAATAGTACAACAAGGTGCTTTTGAATCACCCAGAACAGTTCATAACAGGCTCAAAAGAAGACATTCTATTCAATTTGCATTGCCTCAAAAGATCAATACTATCCTCAAGAGAAAAATAATTATCTCATTTTCATACTGTATGAACTACATATACGTATAAAAATAAACAGTTTGAGGGATTATTAATGAGATAACTTACGATCAACCAGTGATTCAAGTCCAGGTCCACTTGCCATTTTGAAGACCCTTACAATGAGCTACGAGTTATTCTCTATTATCCGATCAGCTAGATCCTATCCAAAACAACAAGGAAAATGAAAAACCATTACATTTCAGGCTCACACTTATAATGCGCTACTTCAAGCTTAAATTCCACGCAAGTAGTCGAAGTTGCAGGATCGAAAGAGATGTATGGCGTAAAATATGAGGGGGAAAATGGCGGCACGGAGTAGGAAGAGAAGAATTGCAAAGAAAAAGTAAAGAGTTAGGAATTTCCTTACCAGAAATCAACTAGCTTCAATCTTCCCTAATTTCACGCCAACGACTGCAAGTGAAATCTGCGTCTCCCTCCGAAATGTACAAATATATATCTGGTTGAGGTTGTTCTGTCAATCAAAAACAACTCCTACAAGCTAGGGATTCAAAAAGAGAATTGGAGAATGCCATTGATTACTTCGACTCATGGCAGTTCGTGAAGTCCAAATTTACAGCAACATTTTTTTTTTTTTTTTTTTTTTTGCTGTTCTACTATTGTTATAGAATATTAGTACAGTAAAATCAAAATAAATCCTCATTTGTTTCATTACACGAGTCCTAATTTGAGTTTTTCAAGTGAGAAAAAAGACATAGATGGAGATTAGGAGAGTACCAGTAACAACTAGAAGATCAATACAACTCGCTAGGAGAGAGACTGCGACAGCACGAGCGGAAGAAAAATGACGACGGCGACGGCACTGAACGGGTGAGAGGCGGCGGAGGCGGTGACACTAAGCTGCTGAAATGGAGGAGGGGCCGGCGTGAAGAAGAAGAGGATGCAGCAGAGGACGAAAGGGTTTTAGGTCTCCCATTCTTTTATTTATTTCATAGTATTTATTTATTTATTTTTATTTACGCTTTTCTAATTTGTATTATTTAAACAAAATATTTTTAAATTTTTTGTTTTTATCTTTTATTACAGACATTACTAAAATATAAAATTTAACGCGAAAAGGATATTTAATATTATTTATAATTCTTTTAATTTTTATGTGGTGTCCTTCAAGTCATTTTTTATGAAATAAATCTTTATGGAATTTTTTTTGGAATAAATTTCATAATTAATGAGTAAAAATGAAACATTTCATAGTCAAATTCTTAATTTAATTTCATAAAATTTGATTAATGCGGCAAAAAAAAGTAGATTAATTATAAATAATAATATTTAAAGATACTTGAAAAAATTAAATTAAATTAAATTAATTGAAAGGAATAATATTTAAGGAGCTTTCGATCCAAAATAATTAAAAATAATAATTTCCCATTTTTCAATTTGAATTGACCATTCCTTTGCTTTAAGCCCGCACATTACCATCCTCAACATATCGAGATATTCGAAACCTACCTATCACCTACACCTTTCCATTACCATCCTCAGTGTATCAAGATATTCGAAACCTACCTATCACCTACACCTTCCTATTACCATCTTCAACATATCGAGATATTCGAAACCTACCAATCACCTACACTTTCTTTTTCTTTGAAATGAAAATTAGATCGAGATACTCCTTTTTGTTATTATTTATTTTTAAAGCCAAATCCAAAAGATATGGACAATATATACTAGCAATGAGTTTAAATTGTTACAAATAGTATCAGAGTCAAACAGACACAAGATGTGTTACAAATAGTATCAGAGTGAGACAGACACCAGACACCAAACGATGTGTTTCAAATTGTATCAGAGTCAGACAGACATCAGACGATGTGTTTCAAATAGTATCAGAGTCAGACAGACACCAGACAATGTGTTTCAAATAGTATCCGAGTCAGACAGACACCAGACGATGTGTTACAAATAGCATCAGAATCAGACAGACACCAGACGATGTGTTTCAAATAGTATCAGAGTCAGGCAGACACCAGACGATGTGTTTCAAATAGTATGAGAGTCAGATAAACACCAGACGATGTGTTACAAATAGTATCAGAGTCAGATAGACACCAGACGATGTGTTACAAATAGTATCAGAGTCAGATAGACACCAGACGATGTGTACAAATAGTATCAAAGTCAGACAGACACTAGACGATGTGTTTCAAATAGTATCAGAGTCAGACAGACACTAGACGATGTGTTTCAAATAGTATCAGAGTCAGACAGACACCAGACAATGTGTTTCAAATAGTATCAGAGTCAGACAGACACCAGACAATGTGTTTCAAATAGTATCCGAGTCAGACAGACACCAGACGATGTGTTACAAATAGCATCAGAATCAGACAGACACCAGACGATGTGTTACAAATAGCATCAGAATCAGATAAACACCAGACGATGTGTTACAAATAGTATCAGAGTCAGATAGACACCAAACGATGTGTACAAATAGTATCAAAGTCAGACAGACACTAGACGATGTGTTTCAAATAGTATCAGAGTCAGACAGACACTAGACGATGTGTTTCAAATAGTATCAGAGTCAGACAGACACCAGACGATGTGTCAGGGAGGACGCTAGACTCCCAAAGGAGGTGACTCATGGAATCCAAAGTCGGTTGGAGAGAGGGGAACGAATCCCTATTTCAAAATCTTGAGAAAAAATCCTTAAAAAGAAAGTCTGGAGAGGACAATAACTACCGACGACAGACTTATCTAAATCATTAAACAATAAATTTTACCATTCCCAAAAAAAAAAATTAAATTTTAAAACAATCACAAATGCACAAATTAGCCAATTGGAAGATAGATTCTTCTAAATTAGCTCCATTTTCATTTGCACTATTGTAAAATGAAGGTTTAAGATAAATAAACAATAAACTACATATCATATCATTGAATGTAAATCAAAATTCGAACAAAACCAAAGTAATTGTAAGGATTAGGTCAACCTTACTTGTGGGACTTAGCCAACTTCTTCTTCCTCTTCTTCACAGCCTTTGGAACCTTGTTTTTGCGGGACTCTCTCTTCTCTTCCTTCACCTTCTTTTTGTTCTCTTTTCTGGCAGCTTTCCTCTCAGCTGGTGTTTGAGTCGTCGTCTCAGTTGAAGAACTTGGACCGTCTTCTTCTTCTTCCGACTCATCCGAGCTCTCTTCATCTGCCTCTGACATTGATTCGGTTTCCTTCTCGCAAGAATTTGACAGACCGGTTAAATTTTCGGACTGTTCAATCGGGTCTGTGTCATGTTCTAGCTCTGATGTAGGTTGAACTCTTGGAAGAGCCTGTTTTAACCCTGTAATGGTCTTGTAGTACATATCTTCAGTGTTCTGACCACTTGTTAAACGTATTACATCCTCCTCGGCATGTTTGACACTATCCAACGTCTTCGGAATATACGACTGGAATCGAGGCGAAAAAGATTAAAAATTATATTACAGTAAGTCAAGAACTGTAATCAAACCGCTCATCGACCAACAGATCGCAAGGACTCGGCCTTCAATTCTATCGTAAAATGAACCCCTATAAAACCATGGTTGATAACTACAAGTACAAATTACCTGCACAAATACAGAATCTGCAATCTCATCCTCCACTGATATATCACCTCTTGCCGAGATTTTTTCTTGCAGCTGCAATTTACAAGACATGGTAAAAGACAGAACTTTTCTAAAATTAATCATAATAGTAACAATTAAAAACATAATTCTTCAATATCGAACCTCCTCCAGATAACTATCAATCGTCTCATCAGTGAGGCATGGATCGACTATAAAATCGAACAGTTCTCGTATTGTCATTACAGCAACACCATGTTTTTTGAAGAAATCCTGTTTGTCAGTACACCAAGCATCCTCTCAAAGTCACTCCATCAGAAGTTCAAAACATAGGAAGAAGTCAAGGTAAAATCCGACGAAGACTTACAGAAACGTGAAGACAATCTTCACGAAGGAAATCGAGGGCATGAGGGTGGTCGAGATCAACAGATTGAGAAACATCTATAATATAAAGGTGACCCTGTGATGCAAGAAAGACACTGGCATTAGTTTTCCCATAATGCCATTGTCGAACCAACAACTATCGCAATTGCTAACCTCAAAATAAAGTATGTTATATTCACTAAGATCTCCATGCACTAGCTTGCATTTCTGGTAGAGGGTCCGCATTGTAATAATAACCTGAAAAATGCAAAGAAAAAGTACCAAATCGAAACGATGTAAGCAATTTTTTTTTTCCTCGACCGTCTTAATCAGCCTCTTGTTGCTGAAAAAGTTGATTAGCTACTGATTTTCCTTTTTAACATTGATTATGTACATAGTATCACTATTTTATTTATCACTAAACAGTCAAAGCTCCAGCACTATCAGTCTCTATGATTAGCTTCTGGGTTCTTAAAAAATTATGGTTGAAGCAGGGAAATGGAGGTGCAGCAATAATTAAGCTATTTGCGGCTTGACTCGGTGACAACGTTCATAGATACAAACATACCTCCAAATAACTTTCACGTAACCTGTTCAACGACAAGGCAGCGTCCTTGAGACGAGGTGCAGCCCAACCTGTCTTACCTACAAAAAAGGAAAAAGAAAATCAATGGAGTCTTTTATTCAAGATGTGACTCAAAAACAGATGCCAATCATACAGCTAGATAAAAATTACTCGTTGCAAAATTAGAATGATTTAGACATGTTGGTCATGCTTGCCTTCTAGAACTAAGTGCCAGTGATAAACTCATAATCAAACAAGAAAACCTCCCAGGCTACCCATCCAAGCTACTACTGTCTCTGTAGCTAGAATCAGCAAAAGAATACGAGTCTAATACGAAATAAGGTGTCTCAATCATGCCACAAAGATTATGTTATACATATTTGGATTTAGGGAGGTTTCATTGTATTTTTTTTCAATTATAAAGTATTATTTTTAAAGTTTTAAGTTACAATTAGTCAATGGTATGGTAATTTTAGTATTGATGGGCATGAGAGTTACAACCTTTCAATTGACCATAGGTTACTTTAAGGTTTATTTCAAGGCCTATAAATAGACATTCATGTTGTTGCTTTAGTATGAAGATTTTGGATAATAAAAATGAAGTTGCATATTATGCTTCTTAAGCCATGAGTTTGTTTCTGTGTTTAGATTTGCATGCTAGAGTCATTCAAGTAGTCTGATCAAATTATCTTGTGAAGTGATTCAAATCTTTACTTTTGATCTTCATCAACAAGGTAATCCATTCCTAAACTTTCCATTGGGTTGTTTCCTTATCGTTTTTGGGGTTCTTGGATAATTTAGATCTAAAGGTCTTGCTCTTCAACAAGATTCTTAGATCAAATCCCAAGAGTTTCATATAAGAGCCACTTGTTCTTCTTTCTCTCAATTTTCAATTCGATGGTCGAGGAGGGTTTCTAATAATGTTGGTACTAGTTGGTCCATGTCACTCTCAATTCAAATCACTTTGTTTTTCTTACGTTTTTATGTCTATTGAATAAAGCTTTTAGCAATTAAATGTCAATTATTGATTATTATGGAACATAATTTTGGGGAAGGGAATACATACCGATGAATTCCATGACCAACACATGCAATCTCAAGAGGAGAGGAGTCGGGCATCTAATTCCTGCAGCTTTTAACCTGAAAATTCATAGAAACAAATACTATGATAAAAAAAGATTGTAAAAGAAAATAGCTAAATAACACTAAAAATTAGAATCCAAAAATTCAAACGATAATTTTATCTTAAACGGTTGGTCACCATGGGTTATAGGTCAGATAATCTAAGCGTAAGTTGACACCGAACAAACCCGATCCATTTTGTACTAAATGTTATAGATAATGGAGGTCTCTTATGAACTACAAATAGTTGGTGTAGTTACCTCATCAAGTTCCTCATTTCCTTCTCGGCCCATGTCTTAACCATTTTCCTGGGATTATGCCTGCAATATCCGTGTCGGAAACGGTAGTCGCCTTGGACATAGCGATCCCTATCCCTGAAATTGACGAGCATAATAAACTAAGCTCAGGACATCAATGCAAACGATCAACGAGTTCCAAAATGACAATATGTACAATTAAAGTGGAAAGAAGATCACAAAATAAATTACGAAAATCATTCTCGTGCACAATTCAAACTATCAAAAAAAAAAAAATTATCATCATTGCTGAACCTAATTAGTAAACTCTTTGAATATAGCCAAAACAATGATCTGCAAATCAAAATAAAGAGAGTCACAACATACTTAAACACCAAAACTGAAGTTTTGTAGATTTTGACAGCGAATTCTTGACCATCAGATTTTGTTGCATGATAGACATTAGCCTGTTGATTATACACAACAAGAAAAATGAATATTCACTACTGAGAATAGCCTATGCTTCATTTGCAAAATAAATTATATGATGCTTACTTCTTTACCAGTAGAAATGCAGCCATTAATGTCATGAAAAACGCCTCGATTGAGCATCTTGAATAAAACCATCCGAGTTCTAGGATCTATTGCCTGCAGCAGTCATGCATTTGATGATATAAATACTAATTGTGCACAAGGGGATTGGATTGTTTCAGGACAAAACCAAGAAAATATTATCACCACCGACCTGTTCGACAGTTGCACGATCAGCTTTCTCTGTAGTTTTCGTTTTTCCTATCGCCATTTCCTTGACACTGTCACGAATGGCAGTGGTAACAGAGTTTGACATTCCTACATTAAACCTCCCTTCCCATTCCTACATTAACGAACAATTAAGATGTAATTCGAGCAAGGGATGACACAACCAACAATAGAAAATCAGAAGAATTAAGTATAATATACCCCAAGAGGTGAAGCTCGAATATGATTGGTAAACTTCTGGTTTCGATTTGAGAGAGGTTGAAGAGTTGAGGAATTATGACGAGAATAAAGCCCACCATGAGCATTAGGACGCCTAGCATTGAGTGAAAAAGCCCCATCTGCCTCACGATCTTCCTTAGCATCCAACCAGTCCAATGCTTCTCCAATCTCAGAGTCTGATGACCACGAAAGGTCCTCCTCTTCATCATCTTCTTCCACTGGCTCCTCATTATTCCTTGTTGAAGGTTCGATTTCCTCTAGCTTCTCTTCCACTGCAGACATATCTGCTGCTCCCACCAGAGTTGATTCTGTATCATTGACAAGAACATTCAGGAACTTTTAATTTCGCAAACAATAGAAAAAGAACAAAAATAAGGACTCGGCTCAAGGTTATTATAAGGAAAAGTTTCGTATCTGGAGCTAACTACCGATTCTCGAGTTGGTGTCTACCATGTATTCCATTAACGAACCTTTTACAAGGTCTAATTTGAGTTTTTCAAGGAAGAAGGAAAAACATGGATGGAGATAGGGAGAATACCGGTAACTGAGTAAGTAACCGATTCAATATGGAGAGTACGGTGACGAAGGACGACGGCGGCGGTGGCGGCAACGACTCAGAGATGCTTAAAGAGGAGCCGGGAAAGACGAAGGGGAGCACAGCGAGGGAGATGAAAGGGGTTTAGGGTAGGGGTGTACATTCAACCCGGAAACCCGACAACCCGGACCAACCCAACCCGAACTATAAGGGTTGGGTTATTAGCATTTCGGGTCATTTTCTGAATTAATAGTAATATATTAAAAAATAAAATTGTTTCTCTATCAATAGGTTTGCCAGAGTGGTTCTTCGGCCTGCCTAAGATTCCTCACGCCCGAGTTCGACGCCAGTCAGGTGCGTATTTTCTTTTATTATTTTTTTTAGTTCCTTATATATATATTTTTTTAAAAATAACTTAATACGGTGGCATGAAAAGACGAAGGACGACGGCGTAGGCGGCGGCAAAGACTCTGAGATGCTTAAATGGAGGAGGAGCCGGCGGGAAAGACGAAGGGGAGCACGTGAGAGCGAGGGAGATGAAAGGGGTTTAGGGTTTCTTTTCTTTTTTCTTTTACTTCCTTTTTTATTTTGTTATTCCATACTAAATTAATAAAATTATTCTAAACTTTATACTTTGTAAAAAAAAAACTATCAATTAACTTTTAAATATTTTGATAATCCTTCAACTTTTTTTAAAAAAAATATAAAATATATAATTAAGTATGAAAATTGTTATTATTTATTTCAAAAATATTTTAAAGCTTTTAATTTTTTTTAAAATTTCATTAGTACCTTTTTTAATTTTTTTTTTTGGTATACACCCCTAATAAAAGTTCCAATCCAACCAATTTAAAATATCCTATAAAAGTTCGGTTTACTCATCCAACCAACCCAAACTTTTGGGTTAGGTCGAAAAAATCTTTCAACCCAATACAGACCACTATCGGATCAACTTACATCTTACGTGTTAAATATAACCCGGGGCGAAGGGGTATGGCTTGGACGGAAAGGAGATGGGCCTCAGCGATATCAAAACAAGGTCTGTCAGTATCTTCGTCCAAAACAGAACACCTCCAAAAACTCTCAAACAAATCCAAAGCTATGGAGACAAGACACTGCTTGGCGTCGAAATTGAAGAGCTTACACATATCATAACGTGTCGCCCCAAAGCCACGTCATCTCAACACGTGTCCCACCCTCTTTCTCAAACCCCATTTTCCCCATTTTAAATCCCTCGGTCCTTCGCTTCTCAGCCACCGTTAAAAGCATCGAATTTCAAACGCTTCTGGTTGGATTCTCTGAGCAAAAGGAAGAGTTGGTGGTTCGTTTTGAGCTGTTTTTGCCATCGCCGCCGCCGCCGCTGCTGCCATGCCGCCGAGACGATATGCCGTTGGACGGGCCGATGAGGCCACCCACCCCGACTCCGTTAGAGCCACCTTGGCTGAGTTCCTTTCCACTTTCATCTTTGTCTTTGCCGGAGAAGGCTCCGTCCTCGCTCTCGGTACGATCACCTTTTAAATTCTAAGTACATGCATGCATGCTTTCATGACCCATTGGATCTGTTCAGAATCACAACCCTCTATTATAATATTGTCCACTTTGATCTTAAGTTTTAGTGGCTTTGTTTTGGTCTCATATCAATGAAGACAGTATTCCTGACTTATAAACCCATAATCATTCTCTAAATTCACTCTCAACCATCCTCAACAGATGGATCATTAGATCTTGGTTTTGGTTTGCAGATAAAATTTTCAAGCCAGCAGACTATGGAAGCTACGGTCGTGGTGGTTATGGTTACAGCCATGACCACGGTTACGGTCGAAGGGGAGGCGACACGGGCCGGGGGGCGTCGGATTTAGTAGTAATAGCAATAGCACATGCATTTGCGCTGTTCTCGGCCGTAGCGGCGAGTATCAACGTCTCCGGTGGGCATGTGAATCCTGCTGTTACATTTGGTGTACTTCTTGGAGGAAGGATATCTCTTATCCGTGCATTCTTCTATTGGGTAGCTCAGATCTTGGGCGCCATTGTGGCTTCCCTGATCTTGAGACTCGCAACGGGTGGCATGGTAAAAACACAGGCACATGCACTCATTTTTTTACCATAATGTGAATTTTAGCTATAATTTACTGTTTTACTTTGCGGGTAAATGGCAGAGGCCAATGGGGTTCTTCGTTTCATCGGGCATATCAGAACTGCACGGATTTGTACTAGAGATATTGCTTACATTTGCTTTGGTGTACGTAGTCTACGCAACAGCAATAGACCCGAAGAGGGGAAGTTTGGAAACAATAGCACCACTGGCAATCGGGTTAATAGTCGGGGCGAATATTCTAGTGGGTGGGGTCTTTGATGGGGCCTGTATGAACCCGGCCCGGGCCTTTGGGCCGTCGTTAGTGGGCTGGAGATGGGACAACCATTGGATCTACTGGATTGGGCCATTGCTGGGAGGTGGGCTTGCTGCACTTGTCTATGAGTATTTGGTGATTCCAGTTGAACCTCCTGTACATACCCACCACCAGCCTTTAGCTCCGGAAGATTACTAAGTTTTTTATTTTTATTTTTATTTTATTTTGTAGGGGTTTTTTTTTTTTTTTTTTTCTCTTTGAAAAGACTGGAAGCCTTTGTTGGCTGAGGGCTGTTTGGTCTTTTATGTTCAGGAATGTAATAAAAGTACTCCAGCTTACATCTTTTTCATTTTAAATGTTAGGAATTTGTTAAGCTCTTAAGGTAGTTAGGAATTTGTTAAGCTCTTAAGGTAGTTAGGAATTTGTTAAGCTCTAATGGCTTCTTAAGCTCTAATGGCTTCTGGTTCCATAGAGATAAATTCCTCACTTATAAACTTGAGTTTAGACTCCCTCGCAACAATCCTCCCTCGAGGCCTATGGAGCCCTCGAACGAGCCTTGAACACTTTCCCTTAATCGAGACTTCTCTAAGTTTGACTCTTTCTCTTAATCGAGACTTGACTCTTTCTCTAAGTTTGACTCTTTCTCTGGAGTCGACAAAGTACATCCTTTGTTCGACACTTTTGACTACACTTTCGAGGTTCACAATCTTTGTTCAACACTTGAGAATTTGACTACACTTTCGAGGTTCACAATCTTTGTTCAACACTTGAGAATTCTATCGACATGACTAAATTAAGGGTGTTAGACACTTTTGATTACACTTTCGAGGCTTGAGGATTCTATCGTTATGGCTAAATTAAGGGTATTAGACACTTTTGACTACACTGTCGTGTAGGCTCACAGTCACTTTTGACTACATTGTCGTGTAGGCTCACAGTCTTTGTTCAACACTTAGAGGATTTTATTGATATGGCTAAATTAAAGGTATTAGACACTTTTGACTACACTGTCGAGGCTCACAGCACTAAATTAAGGGTATTAGACACTTTTGACTACACTGTCGAGGCTCACAGTCTTTGTTCAACACTTCGAGGATTTTATTGACATGGCTAAATTAAAGGTATTAGACACTTTTGACTACACTGGTTGTTCAACACTTGAGGATTCTATCGACATGGCTAAATTAAGGGTATGGTTTTAATACTATGTTAGGAATCACGAATCTCCACAAAGTATAATATTCGAGATGGGCTCACAGTCTTTGTTCAACACTTGAAGATTCTATCGACATGGTTAAAGATTCTATCTACATGACTAAATTAAGGGTATGATTTTAATACTATGTTAGGAACCACGGATCTCCACAAAGTATAATATTGTCATAATATTGTTTATAATATTATCTATTTTGAGCATAAACTCAAGATGATCAAACTCTTACTTATTTATAAACCTATGATCAATCTCTTACCTATAAATTTATGATCATACGGATTAGCGAACAGCGGAGGTTGACCTTTCACCCATCAATCATTTAATTCTTATGTTCATCAAAGTAATAAATTAATAATACACTGTTGTTTCATTTTCTTCCATAGAATTTTGAAACCCAAGGAGCAAGTTGAGTGTTATTGGGTGATCTTGCATTAGCAGCATAATAATCGGACCAGTAACAAGGGGTGAGTTTATGAGCGAACCTGCCGTTGCAATAAATGCAAAAAGGAAGCCAATGTTCACCACCATTCATCCTCCTCTTGCGTTCTCTGGGATAAGCCAATGGTGCCTGGACGTATCTGTGTATTTTCCATGAAAAAATTGTACAAACATCTCAGCAATCTATGATAAACAACAGAGAACTCATTGCTTCATTATCATTACATTACCTGATGCCATCAAGCGTATGATCCCAGCAAAAATGGGTATGGCCAAACACATGACATGCTGAAATTGCTTCTTTACTCCTCCCGTGTATAGATCTTATACGATGCTCGAGATAATCCGAGCCAATGATTTTAGGGAGCTTAGGATAGAATAGCATCCTCTTTTCTGGACATAGCTCTAACCTATGAACACAAGCAGGCATATCAGTTTATTATCATAGCAAAAATTGCATCCTCTTTTCTGGTCATAGCTCTAGCATATGAACACAAGCAGGTATTTCAGACTACAAATCATAGAAAAAGTAGCAAATAAAAAGATGCTTGACTTCATCCAAGGGATCGGTAGTCATGCTTTCCCGTGATTAAGAAGTGATACTGTAACAGCTCAAGCTCACCGTTAGCAGATATTATCCTCTTTGGACTTTTTCTTTTCGGACTTCTCTTCAAGGTTTTAAAGCGTGTCTATTAGGGAGAGGTTTCCACACCCTTATAAAGAATGTTTCATTCCCCTCTTCAATCGATGTAGGATCTCACAATCTCCTCCCTTCGAGACCTAGCGTCCCCGCTGCCACACCGCCCTATGTCCTCCCCTTGGAGATCAACATTCTCACTGACACACCCGGTATCCACCCTCCTTTGGTGCTTAGTATCCTCGCTGGCACACTGTTCAATGTCTGGTTCTGATACCATTTGAGTTAAGCCCACCGCTAGCAGATATTGTCCTCTTTGAGTTTTTTCTTTCGGGCTTCTCCTTAAGGTTTTTAAAGAGCGTCTACGAGGGAGAGGTTTCCACATTCTTATAAAGAATGTTCCGCTCCCCTATCAAACATTTTTAAGACCCTTTTATCCCTGGAAGATAGTCTTACTTTCTCCAAATACTTTAAGTGTGGCCATGAACATAATGTAAAGAGTGGGGTCTTCCAATTTCCCTGATCTCTAATGGAAGTGCCAGATACCAAAATTTAGAAAAGAATGTGTGGGTGCTCCTTGAAACTGACCTTGGAACAAAGTGAGAAAATGTAATTATTTGACTGCAGGTCCTTTGGATCTCCTCGATCATTAAATGATTCCTTTCATTCATTGCATCAAAGAACAATGCTAGTGAAGTACCTTCATTTGAAAGATCTGCTGGCCATTTGCATGCATGGAAGTCTTTACATACCTGTAAAAGAATGAAGATAACAAAATATAGAACCAGAAAACAGCCCCATAAACAAATATGTGAGCTACTTTTTTAATAGGTAACAAAGCCTTAAATATCAGGCAAGAGAGAGAATGCACAAACGGTACATACGGTAAGAACAAACTGTCTAATTGGCTATTATCGAATCAAAAGTGCTGAAATCTCTCCTCTATTTGTCAGTCACTTTACTGACTGAAAAACGGGACGTCACTCATTCAAACCTCTTAATAGGAGCAAACCGTATTTTTCTTTCTATCATCTTTTTTTTTTTAAGGAAACAATTTGATTCATGGTATGAAATGATTAAAAAAAAAAAAAAAGCTAAGTCAAGTTACAAAAATCTTCCAATTTGAAATAAGTAATCCTTCAAACATCAAAAACAAAAGAATCCTAACATCCCTAGTAAATATTGTTCTCTTTGGATTTTTCCTTTTAAACTTCCCTCAAGATTTTTAAAACACGTTTGCTAAGAAGAGGTTTTCATGTTCTTATAAGAAATGTTTGGTAGGATTTCACGATAATATGTTGGAATGATGGCTTCAAAAACCGAAAGAATTTGAAAAACGGATCGAAAGGATTTAGAAATAGAAAGAAGGATTAATAATAATCCAGAGTCTTCCTCTAGCACATTTAAATTACCATACATGAACATCTACACTAAAGTAACTGACTGGAAGAATTATTCAATCAATAAAATTATCGTCAGACTCTTACTAGGGGAAAAGATAGTGAATCACCATCTCCAGGGATGGAATGCGGATTCCTTCTATGTCCATTTCTGTGTCAAAGCTCTGAAAGTAATGAAAATCAAAGAACAGACAAGAACAAGCATCAATACCTCTAGAACTGAAAGGCACAAAAAGCAAGTAATACTCAATCACTCACCTCGTGATACCAAGAGAACAATGGAACAATTCCTAATCCATTCAAGATCGCCGGATTGGTATCAACTCCAAGACTACTACACGCGTCATAAAGATTGCTCATCTTCTCAAGAGAATCAAGCTGAAAAGAAGAAGACATAAGAATATAATTCTCCTAAAACCCACA